>NW_025548965.1:7500-48398 GCF_905237065.1 Salmo salar
GGAGATACTTGGGGAGAGGAGAGAGGGGGGAGATACATGAGGGGGGAGAAACATGGGGAGAGGAGAGAGGGGGAGATGCATGAGGGGGGGAGAAACATGGGGAGAGGAGAGAGGGGGGGGAGATACATGAGGGGGGAGAAACATGGGGAGAGGAGAGAGGGGGGAGATACATGAGGGGGGAGAAACATGGGGAGAGGAGAGAGGGGGAGATACATGGGGAGAGGAGAGAGGGGGAGATACATGGGGAGAGGAGAGAGGGGGGGAGATACATGGGGAGAGGAGAGGGGGAGAAACATGGTGAGAGGAGAGAGGGGGGAGATACTTGGGGAGTGTAGAGAGGGGGGATACTTGGGGGGGATACTGGGTGAGAGGAGAGAGACGGAGGAGAGAGACGGAGGAGAGAGACGGAGGAGAGAGACGGAGGAGAAAGACTGGAGGAGAGAGACTGGAGAGAGACTGAGGAGAGACTGGAGGAGAGAGACTGGAGAGAGACTGGAGAGAGACGGAGGAGAGAGACTGGAGGAGAGAGACTGGAGAGAGACGGTGGAGAGAGACTGAGGAGAGAGACGGGAGGAGAGAGACTGGAGAGAGACTGGAGGAGAGAGACTGGAGAGAGACTGGAGGAGAGAGACTGGAGAGAGACGGAGGAGAGAGACTGGAGAGAGACGGAGGAGAGAGACTGGAGAGAGACGGAGGAGAGAGACTGGAGAGAGACGGAGGAGAGTGACTGGAGAGAGACTGAGAGAGACTGGAGAGAGACTGGAGAGAGACGGAGGAGAGAGACGGGAGAGAGAAACGGGGAGAGAGAAACGGAGGAGAGAGACGGAGGAGAGAGACGGAGGAGAGAGACGGAGGAGAGAGACTGGGGAGAGACAGAGGAGAGAGACTGGGGAGAGACAGAGGAGAGAGACTGGAGAGAGACTGGAGAGAGACTGGAGAGAGACTGGGGAGAGACTGGAGGAGAGAGACTGGAGGAGAGAGACTGGAGGAGAGAGACTGGAGGAGAGAGACTGGAGAGAGAGACTGGAGAGAGACGGAGGAGAGAGACTGGAGGAGAGAGACTGGAGGAGAGAGACTGGAGGAGAGAGACTGGAGAGAGACTGGAGGAGAGAGACGGAGGAGAGAGACGGAGGAGAGACTGGAGAGAGACTGGAGAGAGATGGAGGAGAGAGACTGGAGAGAGACTGAGGAGAGAGACTGGAGAGAGACTGAGGAGAGAGACTGGAGAGAGACTGAGGAGAGAGACGGAGGAGAGAGACTGGAGAGAGACGGAGGAGAGAGACTGGAGAGAGACGGAGGAGAGAGACTGGAGGAGAGAGACTGGAGGAGAGAGACTGGAGGAGAGAGACTGGAGAGAGACGGAGGAGAGAGACGGGAGAGAGACTGGAGGAGAGAGACTGGAGGAGAGAGACTGGAGGAGAGAGACTGGAGGAGAGAGACTGGAGGAGAGAGACTGGAGGAGAGAGACTGGAGAGAGACTGAGGGGAGAGACTGGAGAGAGACTGGAGAGAGAGACTGGGAGAGAGACTGGAGGAGAGAGACTGGAGGAGAGAGACTGGAGAGAGACTGGAGGAGAGAGACTGGAGGAGAGAGACGGAGGAGAGAGACTGGAGAGAGACTGGAGAGAGACTGGAGAGAGACTGGAGAGAGACTGGAGAGAGACTGTAGAGAGAGACTGTAGAGAGAGACTGGAGGAGAGAGACTGGAGGAGAGAGACTGGAGGAGAGAGACTGGAGGAGAGACTGGAGGAGAGAGACGGAGGAGAGAGACGGAGGAGAGAGACTGTAGAGAGACGGAGGAGAGAGACTGTAGAGAGACGGAGGAGAGAGACTGGAGAGAGACGGAGGAGAGAGACTGTAGAGAGACGGAGGAGAGAGACTGGAGAGAGACTGGAGGAGAGAGACTGGAGAGAGACTGGAGAGAGACGGAGGAGAGACTGGAGAGAGACGAGGGCGAAGTAGGGGAGGAGGAGGGAGATCCAGTAAACTACCATTATTTCTCTTGTCAGGACTCTTTCTAATATAAGAGTCAGACTCTAAAGACATGTCAATTATACACCAAATATTCCCCCTCCTAGTAAACAGAGAAGGTTTCTATTCTGGTCTGATGGTAATGTTTCCATGTAATCCCTGATGGGAGTAACTGGGTACAGCGGAGGGATTGAGGATGTTGAATCGCTGCCCTCGGTCTTCCTGTCAGAGGAGAGAACAACCGTATCCAGCGAGCACACTGCCATCTAGTGGTACAGTTTATAAACCTCCTGAGAAACAGTCTCTGTATTGCCTCAAATCAAATCAACGTTTATTGGTCACGTGCGCCGAATACAACAGGTGTAGGTAAACCTTACAGTGAAATGCTGAATACAACAGGTGTAGTAGACCTCACAGTGAAATGCTGAATACAACAGGTGTAGTAGACCTCACAGTGAAATGCTGAATACAACAGGTGTAGTAGACCTCACAGTGAAATGCTGAATACAACAGGTGTAGTAGACCTCACAGTGAAATGCTGAATACAACAGGTGTAGTAGACCTTACAGTGAAATGCTGAATACAACAGGTGTAGTAGACCTCACAGTGAAATGCTGAATACAACAGGTGTAGTAGACCTTACAGTGAAATGCTGAATACAACAGGTGTAGTAGACCTCACAGTGAAATGCTGAATACAACAGGTGTAGACCTCACAGTGAAATGCTGAATACAACAGGTGTAGTAGACCTCACAGTGAAATGCTGAATACAACAGGTGTAGTAGACCTCACAGTGAAATGCTGAATACAACAGGTGTAGTAGACCTCACAGTGAAATGCTGAATACAACAGGTGTAGTAGACCTCACAGTGAAATGCTGAATACAACAGGTGTTGTAGACCTTACAGTGAAATGCTGAATACAACAGGTGTAGTAGACCTTACAGTGAAATGCTGAATACAACAGGTGTAGTAGACCTCACAGTGAAATGCTGAATACAACAGGTGTAGTAGACCTCACAGTGAAATGCTGAATACAACAGGTGTAGTAGACCTTACAGTTAAATGCTGAATACAACAGGTGTAGTAGACCTCACAGTGAAATGCTGAATACAACAGGTGTAGTAGACCTCACAGTGAAATGCTGAATACAACAGGTGTAGTAGACCTTACAGTGAAATGCTGAATACAACAGGTGTAGTAGACCTCACAGTGAAATGCTGAATACAACAGGTGTAGTAGACCTCACAGTGAAATGCTGAATACAACAGGTGTAGTAGACCTCACAGTGAAATGCTGAATACAACAGGTGTAGTAGACCTTACAGTGAAATGCTGAATACAACAGGTGTAGTAGACCTTACAGTGAAATGCTGAATACAACAGGTGTAGTAGTAGACCTTACAGTGAAATGCTGAATACAACAGGTGTAGTAGACCTCACAGTGAAATGCTGAATACAACAGGTGTAGTAGACCTCACAGTGAAATGCTGAATACAACAGGTGTAGTAGACCTCACAGTGAAATGCTGAATACAACAGGTGTAGTAGACCTTACAGTGAAATGCTGAATACAACAGGTGTAGTAGACCTTACAGTGAAATGCTGAATACAACAGGTGTAGTAGACCTCACAGTGAAATGCTGAATACAACAGGTGTAGTAGACCTCACAGTGAAATGCTGAATACAACAGGTGTAGTAGACCTTACAGTGAAATGCTGAATACAACAGGTGTAGTAGACCTTACAGTGAAATGCTGAATACAACAGGTGTAGACCTCACAGTGAAATGCTGAATACAACAGGTGTAGTAGACCTCACAGTGAAATGCTGAATACAACAGGTGTAGTAGACCTAACAGTGAAATGCTGAATACAACAGGTGTAGTAGACCTCACAGTGAAATGCTGAATACAACAGGTGTAGTAGACCTCACAGTGAAATGCTGAATACAACAGGTGTAGTAGACCTCACAGTGAAATGCTGAATACAACAGGTGTAGTAGTAGACCTTACAGTGAAATGCTGAATACAACAGGTGTAGTAGACCGTACAGTGAAATGCTGAATACAACAGGTGTAGTAGACCTCACAGTGAAATGCTGAATACAACAGGTGTAGTAGACCTCACAGTGAAATGCTGAATACAACAGCTGTAGTAGACCTTACAGTGAAATGCTGAATACAACAGGTGTAGTAGACCTCACAGTGAAATGCTGAATACAACAGGTGTAGTAGACCTCACAGTGAAATGCTGAATACAACAGGTGTTGTAGACCTCACAGTGAAATGCTGAATACAACAGGTGTAGTAGACCTTACAGTGAAATGCTGAATACAACAGGTGTAGTAGACCTCACAGTGAAATGCTGAATACAACAGGTGTAGTAGACCTCACAGTGAAATGCTGAATACAACAGGTGTAGTAGACCTCACAGTGAAATGCTGAATACAACAGGTGTAGTAGACCTCACAGTGAAATGCTGAATACAACAGGTGTAGTAGACCTTACAGTGAAATGCTGAATACAACAGGTGTAGTAGACCTCACAGTGAAATGCTGAATACAACAGGTGTAGTAGACCTCACAGTGAAATGCTGAATACAACAGGTGTAGTAGACCTTACAGTGAAATGCTGAATACAACAGGTGTAGTAGACCTCACAGTGAAATGCTGAATACAACAGGTGTAGTAGACCTTACAGTGAAATGCTGAATACAACAGGTGTAGTAGACCTTACAGTGAAATGCTGAATACAACAGGTGTAGTAGACCTCACAGTGAAATGCTGAATACAACAGGTGTAGACCTCACAGTGAAATGCTGAATACAACAGGTGTAGTAGACCTTACAGTGAAATGCTGAATACAACAGGTGTAGTAGACCTTACAGTGAAATGCTGAATACAACAGGTGTAGTAGTAGACCTTACAGTGAAATGCTGAATACAACAGGTGTAGTAGACCTTACAGTGAAATGCTGAATACAACAGGTGTAGTAGACCTCACAGTGAAATGCTTACTTACAGGCTCTAACCAATAGTGCAAAAAAGGTATTAGGTGTAGTACAATAAGTAAGTAAAGAAATAAAACAACAGTAAAAAGACAGGCTATATACAGTAGAGAGGCTATATACAGTAGAGGCTATATACAGTAGAGAGGTTATATACAGTAGAGAGGATATATACAGTAGAGAGGCTACATACAGTAGAGAGGCTATATACAGTAGAGGCTATATACAGTAGAGAGGCTATATACAGTAGAGGCTATATACAGTAGAGAGGCTATATACAGTAGAGAGGATACATACAGTAGAGAGGCTACATACAGTAGAGAGGCTATATACAGTAGAGAGGTTATATACAGTAGAGAGGCTATATACAGTAGAGAGGCTACATACAGTAGAGAGGCTATATACAGTAGAGAGGCTATATACAGTAGAGAGGCTATATACAGTAGAGAGGCTATATACAGTAGAGAGGCTATATACAGTAGAGAGGCTATATACAGTAGAGAGGCTATATACAGTAGAGAGGCTATATACAGTAGAGGCTATATACAGTAGAGAGGCTATATACAGTAGAGGCTATATACAGTAGAGAGGCTATATACAGTAGAGAGGATACATACAGTAGAGAGGCTACATACAGTAGAGAGGCTATATACAGTAGAGAGGTTATATACAGTAGAGAGGCTATATACAGTAGAGAGGCTATATACAGTAGAGTGACTATATACAGTAGAGTGACTATATACACTAGAGTGACTATATACAGTAGAGAGGCTATATACAGTAGAGAGGCTATATACAGTAGAGATGTTATATACAGTAGAGAGGCTATATACAGTAGAGAGGCTATATACAGTAGAGAGGCTATATACAGTAGAGAGGATATATACAGTAGAGAGGTTATATACAGTAGAGAGGTTATATACAGTAGAGAGGCTATATACAGTAGAGAGGCTATATACAGTAGAGGGGCTATATACAGTAGAGGGGCTATATACAGTAGAGAGGCTATATACAGTAGAGAGGCTACATACAGTAGAGAGGTTATATACAGTAGAGAGGCTATATACAGTAGAGAGATTATATACAGTAGAGAGGCTATATACAGTAGACAGGCTATATACAGTAGAGAGGCTATATACAGTAGAGAGATTATATACAGTAGAGAGTCTATATACAGTAGACAGGCTATATACAGTAGACAGGCTATATACAGTAGAGGTTATATACAGTAGAGAGGCTATATACAGTAGAGGTTATATACAGTAGAGAGGCTATATACAGTAGAGAGGCTATGTAGAGAGGCTATATACAGTAGAGGCTATATACAGTAGAGAGGCTACATACAGTAGAGAGGCTATATACAGTAGAGAGGCTATATACAGTAGAGGCTATATACAGTAGAGAGGCTATATACAGTAGAGAGGCTATAGACAGTAGAGAGGCTATAGACAGTAGAGAGGCTATAGACAGTAGAGAGGCTATATACAGTAGAGGCTATATACAGTAGAGAGGCTACATACAGTAGAGAGGCTACATACAGTAGAGAGGCTACAGTTGGGCTGGGGTTTTAGCCCAATTCATCTTGCTTAATAACACCACAACTAAAACGGTGCATCATTTTTTTTTGTCAGCAGAATCTGTCCGTGAGAGATTATAGATCAATTAAAAGAAACAAATGAGAGAAATCCAAGCGTTGTATTATTGTGAAGCGTTGTGGTTAACATGTCCCATCATCTCTCCGTCTGTCTTCAGCATCCTCAGATCCAGAAGAAATCCCAGTACATCAAGTACCTGTGTTGTGACGACGTCAGAACCCTACACCAGTGGATCAACGGGATACGCGACGCCAAGGTAACGTGACGTTGCCTCGGCAACAACTTAACCAATGAGAGTAATGGAAAGCAGAGCCATAGTCGTGAGAGTACTCACCAGGGACGCCTTGGACAGAATACGTCAATGGTCAAACTGAAAAGTGTTTGTCTCTGATGGAAAGGTGTGGGAACATCTGGGTTTTATTCACTGGGAACCGAACAGAAGCAAGCTGGAATGAAACGGGCAGGGACCCTACCTGAATTTGTTCAATAGAAACTCTTGTTCTCGTTGCGAAACGTTTTATGCTTGGAGTAAAACGTTTCCATTGCAAACCATTTTGCTGAGGAAACCGATGTCTGTTTCTGAACGGCTAATGAGTACACCTGACTGACTAATGAATACACCTGAACGACTAATGAATACACCTGAACGACTAATGAATACACCTGACTGACTAATGAATACACCTGAATGACTAATGAATACACCTGAACGACTAATGAATACACCTGAACGACTAATGAATACACCTGACTGACTAATGAATACACCTGACCGGCTAATGAGTACACCTGACCGACTAATGAATACACCTGAACGACTAATGAATACACCTGAACGACTAATGAATACACCTGACTGACTAATGAATACACCTGAATGACTAATGAATACACCTGAACGACTAATGAATACACCTGACTGACTAATGAATACACCTGACCGACTAATGAGTACACCTGACCGGCTAATGAGTACACCTGACCGGCTAATGAATACACCTGACCGGCTAATGAGTACACCTGAACGACTAATGAATACACCTGAACGGCTAATGAGTACACCTGCCCGACTAATGAGTACACCTGCCCGACTAATGAGTACACCTGCCCGACTAATGAGTACACCTGCCGGACTAATGAGTACACCTGCCCGACTAATGAGTACACCTGCCCGACTAATGAGTACACCTGCCCGACTAATGAGTACACCTGCCCGACTAATGAGTACACCTGCCCGACTAATGAGTACACCTGCCCGACTAATGAGTACACCTGCCCGACTAATGAGTACACCTGCCCGACTAATGAATACACCTGCCGGACTAATGAGTACACCTGCCCGACTAATGAGTACACCTGCCCGACTAATGAGTACACCTGCCCGACTAATGAGTACACCTGCCGGACTAATGAGTACACCTGCCCGACTAATGAGTACACCTGCCGGACTAATGAGTACACCTGCCCGACTAATGAGTACACCTGCCCGACTAATGAGTACACCTGCCCGACTAATGAGTACACCTGAACGACTAGTGAATACACCTGAACGACTAGTGAATACACCTGAACGACTAATGAGTACACCTGAACGGCTAATGAATACACCTGACCGGCTAATGAATACACCTGACCGACTAATGAAGACACCTGAACGACTAATGAATACACCTGACCGACTAATGAAGACACCTGAACGACTAGTGAGTACACCTGAACGACTAATGACCTATGTATCTCTGTGTCTCCAGTATGGGAAGACCCTGTATGTGAACTACCAGGAGGCTATGAAGAGGACTGAGGCAGCCTACGACTGGTCCTCTCTCTCTAGCTCCTCTATCAAGTCTGGATCCAGCTCATCCAGCCTGCCTGGTGAGTGGTGCTGGACAGACACACACCTACAACACAACACACAGTATTGCAGGGATGAGGTCTATTTTTATCTCAATTCAGTCATTTCAGGAAGTACAATTCCAGGAATTTCAGTTTACTTCCTGAAATGACTGAATTAAAATTGATTAGACATCAACCCTGCAGCAGTTACCCACTGACTTAGCAGTATGTATACGATTTCTACTTGCTCTAACTCTCTCTCCTCTCCCTCCCCTCTCCTCTCTCCCTCTCCCCTCCCTCCCTCTCCTCTCCTCTCCTCTCCTCTCTCTCTCTCTCCCCATCCCTCCCTCCCTGTCCTCTCTCTCTCCTTCCCGCCCGCCCGCCCGCCCTCCCCTCCCTGTCCTCTCTCTCTCCTTCCCGCCCTCCCTCCCTCCCTGTCCTCTCTCTCTCTCTCTCCTTCCTGCCTTCTCTCCCTCCTGCCCTGTCCTCTCTCTCTCTCCTTCCCGCCCTCCCTCCCTCCCTGTCCTCTCTCTCTCTCCTTCCTGCCTTCCCTCCCTCCCTCCCTCCTGCCCTGTCCACTCTCTCTCTCCTTCCCTCCCTCTCCTCTCCCTCCTTCCCTCCCTCTCCTCCCTCCCTCCCTCCCTAACTCCCTCCCTGCCCTCTGCTCTCCTCTCTCTCCTCTCTCTCTCTCTCTCTCTCTCTCTCTCTCTCTCTCTCTCTCTCTCTCTCTCTCTCTCTCCCCATCCCTCCCTCCCTGTCCTCTCTCTCTCTCCTTCCCGCCTCTCCCTCCCTCCCTGTCCTCTCTCTCTCTCCTTCCTGCCTTCCCTCCCTCCCTCCTGCCCTGTCCACTCTCTCTCTCCTTCCCTCCCTCTCCTCTCCCTCCTTCCCTCCCTCTCCTCCCTCCCTCCCTCCCTAACTCCCTCCCTGCCCTCTGCTCTCCTCTCTTCTCCTCTCTCTCTCTCTCTCTCTCTCTCTCTCTCTCTCTCTCTCTCTCTCTCTCTCTCCCCATCCCTCCCTCCCTGTCCTCTCTCTCTCTCCTTCCCTCCCTCTCCTCTCCTCCTTCCCTCCCTCTCCTCCCTCCCTCCCTCCCTCCCTAACTCCCTCCCTGCCCTCTGCTCTCCTCTCTTCGCCTCTCTCTCTCTCTCTCTCTCTCTCTCTCTCTCTCTCTCTCTCTCCTCTTCCCATCCCTCCCTCCCTCCCTCCCTTTCTCTCCCGCCCTCCCTCCCTCCCTCTCCTCCCTCCCTCCCTCCCTTTCTCTCTCTCCCCCATCCCTCTCTCCCTCCAGAGTCCCAGTCGACCCACTGCAGTAGTGATAGTGGTGTTGCTGTATCAGAGAACAACCTGTCAGGCCACAGCCGCTCTCAGAGCCAGGTCAGCTCCATCTTCTCCGAGGCCTGGAAGAGAGGCACCCAGGATGAGGTACCCTCTGTACTGACACACTCACCTTTACCTGTCTGTTCACCTGCCTCTCACCTTACCCTGTCACCTGTCTGTTCACCTGCCTCTCACCTTACCCTGTCACCTGTCTGTTCACCTGCCTCTCACATTTACCTGTCACCTGTCTCTGTTCACCTGCCTCTCACCTTTACCTGTCACCTGTCTGTTCACCTGCCTCTCACCTTACCCTGTCACCTGTCTCTGTTCACCTGCCTCTCACCTTTACCTGTCACCTGTCTGTTCACCTGCCTCTCACCTTTACCTGTCACCTGTCTGTTCACCTGCCTCTCACCTTTACCTGTCACCTGTCTGTTCACCTGCCTCTCACCTTACCCCTGTCACCTGTCTGTTCACCTGCCTCTCACCTTTACCTGTCACCTGTCTGTTCACCTGCCTCTCACCTTTACCTGTCACCTGTCTGTTCACCTGCCTCTCACCTTTACCTGTCACCTGTCTGTTCACCTGCCTCTCACCTTTACCTGTCACCTGTCTGTTCACCTGCCTCTCACCTTTACCTGTCACCTGTCTGTTCACCTGCCTCTCACCTTTACCTGTCACCTGTCTGTTCACCTGCCTCTCACCTTTACCTGTCACCTGTCTCTGTTCACCTGCCTCTCACCTTTACCTGTCACCTGTCTCTGTTCACCTGCCTCTCACCTTTACCTGTCACCTGTCTGTTCACCTGCCTCTCACCTTACCCTGTCACCTGTCTGTTCACCTGCCTCTCACCTTACCCTGTCACCTGTCTCTGTTCACCTGCCTCTCACCTTTACCTGTCACCTGTCTGTTCACCTGCCTCTCACCTTACCCTGTCACCTGTCTCTGTTCACCTGCCTCTCACCTTACCCTGTCACCTGTCTGTTCACCTGCCTCTCACCTTTACCTGTCACCTGTCTGTTCACCTGCCTCTCACCTTACCCTGTCACCTGTCTGTTCACCTGCCTCTCACCTTTACCTGTCACCTGTCTGTTCACCTGCCTCTCATCTTTACCTGTCACCTGTCTGTTCACCTGCCTCTCACCTTTACCTGTCACCTGTCTGTTCACCTGCCTCTCACCTTTACCTGTCACCTGTCTCTGTTCACCTGCCTCTCACCTTTACCTGTCACCTGTCTGTTCACCTGCCTCTCACCTTTACCTGTCACCTGTCTCTGTTCACCTGCCTCTCACCTTACCCTGTCACCTGTCTCTGTTCACCTGCCTCTCACCTTTACCTGTCACCTGTCTGTTCACCTGCCTCTCACCTTTACCTGTCACCTGTCTGTTCACCTGCCTCTCACCTTACCCTGTCACCTGTCTCTGTTCACCTGCCTCTCACCTTTACCTGTCACCTGTCTGTTCACCTGCCTCTCACCTTTACCTGTCACCTGTCTGTTCACCTGCCTCTCACCTTTACCTGTCACCTGTCTCTGTTCACCTGCCTCTCACCTTTACCTGTCACCTGTCTGTTCACCTGCCTCTCACCTTTACCTGTCACCTGTCTGTTCACCTGCCTCTCACCTTACCCTGTCACCTGTCTCTGTTCACCTGCCTCTCACCTTTACCTGTCACCTGTCTGTTCACCTGCCTCTCACCTTTACCTGTCACCTGTCTGTTCACCTGCCTCTCACCTTACCCTGTCACCTGTCTCTGTTCACCTGCCTCTCACCTTTACCTGTCACCTGTCTGTTCACCTGCCTCTCACCTTTACCTGTCACCTGTCTCTGTTCACCTGCCTCTCACCTTTACCTGTCACCTGTCTTTGTTCACCTGCCTCTCACCTTTACCTGTCACCTGTCTGTTCACCTGCCTCTCACCTTTACCTGTCACCTGTCTGTTCACCTGCCTCTCACCTTTACCTGTCACCTGTCTCTGTTCACCTGCCTCTCACCTTTACCTGTCACCTGTCTGTTCACCTGCCTCTCACCTTTACCTGTCACCTGTCTGTTCACCTGCCTCAGTATTCCTCACCTTACCCTGTCACCTGTCTCTAATGACCTGCCTCCCTATTAGGAGTGAGGTAATGAGGGTTGAGGTTGGGGGAGGGACTGAGAGTTGAGGTTAGGGGAGGGACTGAGGGTTGAGTTTGGGGGAGGGACTGAGGGTTGAGGTTAGGGGAGGGACTGAGGGTTGAGGTTAGGGGAGGGACTGAGGGTTGAGTTTGGGGGAGGGACTGAGGGTTGAGGTTAGGGGAGGGACTGAGGGTTGAGGTTAGGGGAGGGACTGAGGGTTGAGGTTGGGGGGAGGGACTGAGGGTTGAGGTTGGGGGAGGGACTGAGGGGTTGAGGTTGGGGAGGGACTGAGGATTGAGGTTGGGGAGGGACTGAGTGTTGAGGTTGGGGGAGGGACTGAGGTTGGGGGGAGGGACTGAGGTTAGGGGAGGGACTGAGGGTTGAGGTTGGGGGAGGGACTGAGGGTTGAGGTTGGGGGAGGGACTGAGGGTTGAGGTTGGGGAGGGACTGAGGGTTGAGGTTGGGGGAGGGACTGAGGGTTGAGGTTGGGGGAGGGACTGGGGGTTGAGGTTGGGGGGGAGGGACTGAGGGTTGAGGTTGGGGGGAGGGACTGAGGGTTGAGGTTGGGGAGGGACTGAGGGTTGAGGTTGGGGGAGGCTCTGAGGGTTGAGGTTGGGGGGAGGCTCTGAGGGTTGAGGTTGGGGGAGGGACTGAGGGTTGAGGTTAGGGGAGGGACTGAGGTTGGGGGAGGGACTGAGGGTTGAGGTTAGGGGAGGGACAGAGTTGATGTTGGGGAGGGACTGAGGGTTACTGTGTTACTATAGAGCACTGGTGTGTTACTGTGTTACTCTGCAGCACTGGTGTGTTACTGTGTTACTCTGCAGCACTGGTGTGTTACTGTGTTACTCTGCAGCACTGGTGTGTTACTGTGTTACTATGCAGCACTGGTGTGTTACTGTGTTACTCTGCACCACTGGTGTGTTACTGTGTTACTATAGAGCACTGGTGTGTTACTGTGTTACTCTGCACCACTGGTGTGTTACTGTGTTACTATAGAGCACTGGTGTGTTACTGTGTTACTCTGCACCACTGGTGTGTTACTGTGTTACTCTGCACCACTGGTGTGTTACTGTGTTACTATAGAGCACTGGTGTGTTACTGTGTTACTATAGAGCACTGGTGTGTTACTGTGTTACTCTGCACCACTGGTGTGTTACTGTGTTACTATAGAGCACTGGTGTGTTACTGTGTTACTATAGAGCACTGGTGTGTTACTGTGTTACTATAGAGCACTGGTGTGTTACTGTGTTACTATACACCACTGGTGTGTTACTGTGTTACTATAGAGCACTGGTGTGTTACTGTGTTACTATAGAGCACTGGTGTGTTACTGTGTTACTATAGAGCACTGGTGTGTTACTGTGTTACTATAGAGCACTGGTGTGTTACTGTGTTACTATGCAGCACTGGTGTGTTACTGTGTTACTATAGAGCACTGGTGTGTTACTGTGTTACTCTGCACCACTGGTGTGTTACTGTGTTACTATGCAGCACTGGTGTGTTACTGTGTTACTATAGAGCACTGGTGTGTTACTGTGTTACTATACACCACTGGTGTGTTACTGTGTTACTATAGAGCACTGGTGTGTTACTGTGTTACTCTGCACCACTGGTGTGTTACTGTGTTACTATGCACCACTGGTGTGTTACTGTGTTACTATAGAGCACTGGTGTGTTACTGTGTTACTATAGAGCACTGGTGTGTTACTGTGTTACTATAGAGCACTGGTGTGTTACTGTGTTACTATGCAGCACTGGTGTGTTACTGTGTTACTATACACCACTGGTGTGTTACTGTGTTACTCTGCACCACTGGTGTGTTACTGTGTTACTCTGCACCACTGGTGTGTTACTGTGTTACTCTGCACCACTGGTGTGTTACTGTGTTACTCTGCAGCACTGGTGTGTTACTGTGTTACTATAGAGCACTGGTCTGTTACTGTGTTACTATAGAGCACTGGTGTGTTACTGTGTTACTATACACCACTGGTGTGTTACTGTGTTACTATAGAGCACTGGTGTGTTACTGTGTTACTATAGAGCACTGGTGTGTTACTGTGTTACTATAGAGCACTGGTGTGTTACTGTGTTACTATACACCACTGGTGTGTTACTGTGTTACTATAGAGCACTGGTGTGTTACTGTGTTACTATAGAGCACTGGTGTGTTACTGTGTTACTATAGAGCACTGGTGTGTTACTGTGTTACTATAGAGCACTGGTGTGTTACTGTGTTACTATAGAGCACTGGTGTGTTACTGTGTTACTATAAAGCACTGTTGTGTTACTGTGTTACTATAAAGCACTGGTGTTTTTAATTCTACTCTGTTGGTGTTTGTCACAACTCCCTTGGCTTCTGTATCCTGTCTGGATATCACATCAGAGAACACTGATGGTTTTATTGTCTAAAAAAATGCAAGGAAATGTCTCTTGGTCAGAGTGTAGATGGAAAGCTGTGTTTCAGAAGCCCAGTTCTACTCTTGTGTTTCAGAAGCCCAGTTCTCTTCTCTTGTGTTTCAGAAGCCCAGTTCTCTACTCTTGTGTTTCAGAAGCCCAGTTCTACTCTTGTGTTTCAGAAGCCCAGTTCTCTACTCTTGTGTTTCAGAAGCCCAGTTCTCTTCTCTTGTGTTTCAGAAGCCCAGTTCTCTTCGCTTGTGTTTCAGAAGCCCAGTTCTCTTCTCTTGTGTTTCAGAAGCCCAGTTCTCTTCGGCTTGTGTTTCAGAAGCCCAGTTCTGCTCTTGTTTCAGAAGCCCAGTTCTACTCTTGTTTTTCAGAAGCCCAGTTCTACTCGTGTGTTTCAGAAGCCCAGTTCTACTCTTGTGTTTCAGAAGCCCAGTTCTCTGCTCTTGTTTCAGAAGCCCAGTTCTCTACTCTTGTGTTTCAGAAGCCCAGTTCTCTACTCTTGTGTTTCAGAAGCCCAGTTCTCTGCTCTTGTTTCAGAAGCCCAGTTCTCTACTCTTGTGTTTCAGAAGCCCAGTTCTATTCTTGTGTTTCAGAAGCCCAGTTCTACTCTTGTGTTTCAGAAGCTCAGTTCTACTCTTGTGTTTCAGAAGCCCAGTTCTACTCTTGTGTTTCAGAAGCCCAGTTCTACTCTTGTGTTTCAGAAGCCCAGTTCTACTCTTGTGTTTCAGAAGCCCAGTGCTCCTCTTGTATTTCAGAAGCCCAGTTCTCCTCTTGTATTTCAGAAGCCCAGTTCTACTCTTGTTTCAGAAGCCCAGTCTCCTCTTGTTTCAGAAGCCCAGTTCTCTCCTCTTGTTTCAGAAGCCCAGTTCTACTCTTGTGTTTCAGAAGCCCAGTTCTACTCTTGTGTTTCAGAAGCCCAGTTCTACTCTTGTGTTTCAGAAGCCCAGTTCTACTCTTGTGTTTCAGAAGCCCAGTTCTACTCTTGTGTTTCAGAAGCCCAGTTCTCTGCTCTTGTTTCAGAAGCCCAGTTCTCTCCTCTTGTTTCAGAAGCTCAGTTCTCTCCTCTTGTTTCAGAAGCCCAGTTCTCTCCTCTTGTTTCAGAAGCCCAGTTCTCTTCTCTTGTTTCAGAAGCCCAGTTCTCTTCTCTTGTTTCAGAAGCCCAGTTCTCTACTCTTGTTTCAGAAGCCCAGTTCTCTTCTCTTGTTTCAGAAGCCCAGTTCTCTCCTCTTGTTTCAGAAGCCCAGTTCTCTTTTCTTGTGTTTCAGAAGCCCAGTTCTCTTTTCTTGTGTTTCAGAAGCCCAGTTCTCTACTCTTGTATTTCAGAAGCCCAGTTCTCCTCTTGTATTTCAGAAGCCCAGTTCTACTCTTGTTTCAGAAGCCCAGTTCTACTCTTGTGTTTCAGAAGCCCAGTTCTCCTCTTGTTTCAGAAGCCCAGTTCTCTCCTCTTGTTTCAGAAGCCCAGTTCTCTCCTCTTGTTTCAGAAGCCCAGTTCTCTCCTCTTGTTTCAGAAGCCCAGTTCTCTGCTCTTGTTTCAGAAGCCCAGGTCTCTGCTCTTGTTTCAGAAGCCCAGTTCTACTCTTGTGTTTCAGAAGCCCAGTTCTACTCTTGTTTTTCAGAAGCCCAGTTCTACTCTTGTGTTTCAGAAGCCCAGTTCTACTCTTGTGTTTCAGAAGCCCAGTTCTACTCTTGTGTTTCAGAAGCCCAGTTCTACTCTTGTGTTTCAGAAGCCCAGTTCTCTACTCTTGTTTCAGAAGCCCAGTTTTCTACTCTTGTTTCAGAAGCCCAGTTCTACTCTTGTGTTTCAGAAGCCCAGTTCTACTCTTGTGTTTCAGAAGCCCAGTTCTCTACTCTTGTTTCAGAAGCCCAGTTCTCTACTCTTGTTTCAGAAGCCCAGTTCTACTCTTGTGTTTCAGAAGCCCAGTTATCTACTCTTGTGTTTCAGCCCAGTTCTACTCTTGTGTTTCAGAAGCCCAGTTCTCTACTCTTGTGTTTCAGCCCAGTTCTACTCTTGTGTTTCAGAAGCCCAGTTCTACTCTTGTGTTTCAGAAGCCCAGTTCTACTCTTGTGTTTCAGAAGCCCAGTTCTACTCTTGTGTTTCAGAAGCCCAGTTCTCTGCTCTTGTTTCAGAAGCCCAGTTCTACTCTTGTGTTTCAGAAGCCCAGTTCTACTCTTCTGTTTCAGCCCAGTTCTACTCTTGTGTTTCAGAAGCCCAGTTCTACTCTTGTGTTTCAGAAGCCCAATTCTACTCTTGTGTTTCAGAAGCCCAGTTCTACTCTTGTGTTTCAGAAGCCCAGTTCTACTCTTGTGTTTCAGAAGCCCAGTTCTACTCTTGTGTTTCAGAAGCCCAGTTCTCTCCTCTTGTATTTCAGAAGCCCAGTTCTACTCTTGTTTTTCAGAAGCCCAGTTCTCTGCTCTTGTTTTCAGAAGCCCAGTTCTACTCTTGTGTTTCAGAAGCCCAGTTCTACTCTTGTGTTTCAGAAGCCCAGTTCTCTACTCTTGTTTTTCAGAAGCCCAGTTCTACTCTTGTGTTTCAGAAGCCCAGTTCTACTCTTGTGTTTCAGAAGCCCAGTTCTACTCTTGTTTTCAGAAGCCCAGTTCTACTCTTGTTTTCAGAAGCCCAGTTCTACTCTTGTGCTTCAGAAGCCCAGTTCTACTCTTGTTTTCAGAAGCCCAGTTCTCTACTCTTGTTTTTCAGAAGCCCAGTTCTCTACTCTTGTTTTCAGAAGCCCAGTTCTACTCTTGTTTTCAGAAGCCCAGTTCTACTCTTGTGCTTCAGAAGCCCAGTTCTACTCTTGTTTTCAGAAGCCCAGTTCTACTCTTGTTTTTCAGAAGCCCTTTTCTAGCCCAGTTGTCCATTTATTTGTTTTTGTTTTCTGCTGAATGTAATGCCTCAATATAGTGACAAATGTACATGTTTTACAGTGTTTAATACGAGACAAATGAACATGTTTTTCAAATAACACCATGTTGGGTTTTCTAGCATGGGATAGTAATGTATGAAATCATTAATACAATATCATCTAACACAGATCCATGTCTCTGTCTCGCTCTCTCTCTCTCTCTGTCTCTCTCTGTCTCGCTCTCTGTCTCGCTCTCTTTCTCTATCTCTCATGTCTCTCGCTCTCTTTGTCTCTCGCTCTCTCTCTCTCTCTGTCTCTCTCTGTGTCTCTCTCTCTGTGTCTCTCTCTCTCTGTCTATCTCTCTCTAGTTGAGGATGGAGTCAGTGAGCAGACCCTACCCCCTGATGCTGCCCTCCATGCACCAGTCAGCCCCCGCATCCCGAACCAGCTACACCAGTGTCTCCCCCGAAACCTCCCACTCTCCCCCGACCCTCCCCCTCCTCCTCCTCCCCACTTCCTCACTCCCCTCACCAGGCTGCCCCTACCAACTATGTCGAGTACAGCACCATCGCCCGCCTGCAGGGTGGCGCCAACCAGGCTGCCAATCATTACAATGCCCAACCAATGGAGCAGCAGCAAGGCCCTCCGGCCCCGCCCCTCCAGTCTGTCAAACCCAACTACAACACCATGCCATTGGCTCCGAGCAACTACAACCCTCCTCTTCCTCCTCCTCCCCCTTGCTCCATGCCTGCTCCAGGCTCTGCCATGGCCACTCTGAGGTTCAGCATCCCCAGCTCTGTTCCTCAGTTCATCCCCCCCCTCCTCCTCCGTCCCAGGCCCACACCCTGCCCCCTCCTCCGCCCCCAGAGGAGGACCACCAGTACCCCCCCTCTTACTAACACCGGGTTGCAGCAGTTCCTGGCCCAAAAGTTCCCCAATATGAACTACGATTTCTCTGAGCTGGATGGTCAACCTGAGTCCCCTCCTCCTCCTCCTCCTCCTCCTCCTCCTGCCCTCTCCCCCCTGTCCCCCATACTGCCACCCCCCACACCTCCCAAAACCTTCTCTGGTGTCTTCCCGCCCCAGACTGCTCCTAAGACTTTTGGTCCAGGGATCCCCCTGTCCCCAGTGTCGCCCTACCCTCCTTCTGGTCCAATGAAAAAGCAGCAAAGCTTCTCGACAGGCCATTCGCCCAATCAGCCGCCTTCCACGATGCCCAAACAGCACATCTTCTCCTCTAAAACCCTCCCCTTGTCTGCCCCCATCTCCCCCACACCCTCCCTGGCCAAACAGATAGTCAATCAGTTCCCGGGTGCCCCACTGCCTCCGCAGTCCCCCCCTGCGGTCAAGGCTAAACCAAGATGGCAGCCAGGAGGACAGATCCCACCCCTGTCCCCTGAATTCCCCCTTCCTCCTTCCAAGATGGGCTCCCCCATTAAGAAGTCTCCCTCCACCTCCTCTACCTCATCAACCAGCTCCTTCGGGAAGAGAGGGCCTCCTCCCACTCCCCAGCGCGCCTCCTCCATCAAGTCTAACTCCTCGGGGGAGTACCAGGAGGAGGCCCAGAGGCAGCCTAAGAAGGTGGAGTCTCTGGTCAGTAAGTTTGCCCAGCCTGGTCTCGCCTCCTGCACCTCCTCCACCTCCTCTGGATCTCCTGCTAAAGATTTGGGGTCTCCTGCTCTTCCTGCTCCTCCTAAACCAGGCAAGCTGAACCTGTCAGCCCTCCCTCTAGTCCTCCAGGGTCTGCAGACCGGGCAGCACCGCCAGCCCAGTGAAGACTTCCCCTCTCCTCCTCAGTACCACCAGCCCATTGAAGACTTCCCCTCTCTTCCTCAGTACCGCCAGCCCAGTGGAGACTTCCCCTCTCCTCCTCAGTACCACCAGCCCAGTGGAGACTTCCCCTCTCTTCCTCAGTACCGCCAGCCCAGTGGAGACTTCCCCTCTCCTCCTCAGTACCGCCAGCCCAGTGGAGACTTCCCCTCTCCTCCTCAGTACCACCAGCCCAGTGGAGACTTCCCCTCTCCTCCTCAGTACCGCCAGCCCATTGAAGACTTCCCCTCTCTTCCTCAGTACCCCAGCCCAGTGAAGACTTCCCCTCCTCCTCCGGACTCTGAGCTACTCCCCCGCCACCTCTCCTCTCTGAGCTCCACCCGGGGCCCCAGGGTCGCAGTGGTAAACCCCCAGCCGCAGGCCGCGCCCATCTCCCACCCCGTCAGCCAATCATCATGGAAAACGCAGTCGCTGAAGAAGACTCCGCCTCCGACACTACACAGGCTGTCCCGGAGCCACACGGTCCAGGAGACCTTACCCTGTCCCCCCGTACCAGCACCAGCAGACCCCCCAGCCTCCTTCGCCTGTCCCCTGCCTCCCACCTCCCCGGGGTGCCTAAGGGGAGCGGTACCCTTTCCTCAGTCCAACCAAACTTCCTGGAGGACCTGAACCGGACCTTGAAGAGGAAGTCAATCTCGCGTCACGGTTCCCTCACGCGTCACGGTTCCTCCCGGCTGGAACCCGTCTCCATGGACGACATGGCCCTCCCTCCTCCGCCCCCTCTGGACCAACAGAGGGCGGGGCAGGGCGGCGGCCACGGGTACATGTCCTCGGGCTATGCAACGTTACGGCGGGGGCCGCGCCCTGCCCCGCCAAAAAGGGACGAAAGCACCAAACTGACAGGTGAGTGGTAGCTAGGGGGGTGGGTAGTGGTGGTAGCTAAGGGAGAGGAGGATGACTTGGGCCGAGCTGCCCAGGCTACGGACCCATCAAGGTCCCAGTCTACAGACTGACTACAGCCTGTGGACCCATAAAAATCCCAGTCTACAGACTGACTACAGCCTTTGGACCAATCAAGGTCCCAGTCTACAGACTAACTACAGCCTGTGGACCAATCAAAATCCCAGTCTACAGACTGACTACAGCCTGTGGACCAATCAAGGTCCCAGTCTACGAACCCATCAAAATCCCAGTCTACAGACTGCCTACAGCCTGTGGACCAATCAAAATCCCAGTCTACAGACTGACTACAGCCTGTGGACCAATCAAAATCCCAGTCTACAGACTGACTACAGCCTGTGGACCAATCAAGGTCCCAGTCTACAGACTGACTACAGCCTATGGACCAATCAAGGTCCCAGTCTACGAACCCATCAAAATCCCAGTCTACAGACTGACTACAGCCTGTGGACCAATCAAGGTCCCAGTCTACAGACTGACTACAGCCTATGGACCAATCAAGGTCCCAGTCTACGAACCCATCAAAATCCCAGTCTACAGACTGACTACAGCCTGTGGACGCATCAAGGTCCCAGTCTCCGGACACATCAAGGCTACAGACTATGGACCCATCTAGAGCACAGTCTACAGACTATATGGACCCAACAGGCTGCTCTCCCTACAAACCAAACGGACACGAAACGTTTCTTATTATACAATAAGAAACGTTCATTATGGCGTGCACTAATGAATACAACCCAGAACCCGGCCTGTCTCCGTCTCGTCTCGTCTCGTCTCCTCTCCTCTCGTGCCACACAGACAGGACTGAGCTGGAAGAATAATCCTGTTCCTTGTAATCCCAGATTGTTGTTCCATCCTTTGTCTACGTTATAATAACTCTATGAAAAAGAGAGAGATCAAGTTAAACCACCTATCAAAGCTTTTCCACATGTTTGTGCCGCTTTGCATTGAAATATAACAACAACAAACAAACAAGAGTTCAGCTGCAATATAAACAGGTACTGCATGGACAACTGTACTGTATGGACATGTTGTTACCTTAGCAACTGTTTGGGAGGGATGTATAGACATGTATGAAGTATTCACCCCCTTTGGATTTGTTCATATTGTTTTTGCGTTACAGACTAAGATTGAAATTAAATTAATTGTTATTTTTTTTATTTTTTGGGGGGGGTAATTTATTTACACAATACTCTTAATGTCAAACTGGAAAAATTCAAATTTTTCATTTAAAAGAAAATTGTTAATTCAAAAATAAAACACTGATATACGTTCATTAGATAAGTATTCACCCACCTGAGTCAATACACGTTAGAAAAACATTTGGCAGCGATTACATCTGTGAGTCTTCTTAGGTAAGTATGTAAAGCCTTATTCACACTGCAGGTCTTTTAATGCTCAAATCAGTTTTGAAATACTGACTGTCCAAGCAATTACGAGTGACCAAATCAGATTTGTATGTGTTCAGACAGCAAGTCATTTGCTAACATGGCAATGATGGATGTGTGTGCAGTGGTGTAGGCCGGTGCTTCCTATCGTTCAGTAGTTATGTATGGAAAGCAAAGGTGACAAAAATGCCTGAATGGACATTTCCCAGTTGCTTTTGAGTGTTCAAAATCATAGTGTAAGAAAAAACTAAAAGCCTCAAAGGATCAGATGATACAACTTGTCAAAACTAGTCCTTTTTGGCTAGCCACAACAGTCACTTAGCTAGCTAGCTGTTTACAGATGTAAGATCTTAATTTGAGCCAGTTTCCTAAAGCAGAAAAAGAATCCTGCAGCAACAGGAAATGTGAATTATAACGGGGATTATAATTAATGCCATTTTTTTTTGTAGGTCTTGATAAAAAAAAAATCTTAAGGGGTGGTGAATCAAATCTGACATTTTAAAGTGGAAATTACAAACTTTATAAGCCTTTTCAAACCTTGAATACACTACAAATGTGCACGTGCAGGAAAATTCTCAGCAACAAAAGATTGATCAAATTAAGATCCTACATCTGTAGTTTTCTAGCGCATTCACTAATTCATTTGTAAATGAACACGCTAGTTAGCTACCACATGTTCTTGTCAACAGAGTAGCTAGCAAGCAACAAGATATGCCAAAGAACAGTCTAATTACCATGTTATTACAAATAAATCCGATTTGACCGTCCACACACAAGCTGCTTGGCCAGAAATCATATCTGTATGTGGATAGGATTTGAGTCACTTCAAAACTGCCAATGTGAACCAGGCTTAGGAGCTTTGCACATTATTCATTTAAAAATTGTTCAAGCTCTGTCATTGTGTTGGGGATAATGGGCTAGACAGTAATTTTCAAGTCTTGCCATAGATCTTCAAGGAGATTTAAGTCAAAATTCTAACTAGGCCACTCGGGGACATTCAATATCTTCTTGGTAAGCAACTCCAGTGTATATTTGGCCTTGTGTTTTAGGTTATTGTCCTGCTGAAAGGTGAATTCATCTCCCAGTGTCAGCTGGAATGCAGAGGGAAGCATGTTTTCCTCTAGGATTTTGCCTTCTGTTTTATCCTGAAAAACTCCCCAGGATTTGCCGATGTCAAGCATACCCATAACATGATGCAGCCACCACCATGCTGGAAAATAAGGAGGCAGTTACTCAAGTGATGTGTTGTGTTGAATTTGCACCAAACATAAGGCTTTGTATTTAGGCCAAAAAAGGTCCATTGAATCCCACTTTGTGACACAAAACAAAATGTTCAAATCCATGGCTGGGTGAATACTTCTGATACCCACTGTATGAGGGGTAACTTTTACTTTTGTGTTTTTATATAAGATGATTTAATACCTGAAATATATTATTATTTTAAAAGTTATGTTTTTAAAGCGTAGTGAGTGACTATGAACCGTGAGTAGTAGTAGTAGAAGAGACCAGGTTTGATGTGGAGATGGCTCTGGTCCAGGGTGTTACGTGTGGCAGGTTCAGCTTCAGCCAAGTCACACGTAACACCCTGGACCAGAGCTAGTGTGGAGGCAGATGTGTGTGTGTGTTTATAGGAGCAGTATAGGGAGGATCCCTGGTGTAGTTGGATATGGGACAGACAGACAGACAGACAGACAGACAGACAGACAGACAGACAGACAGACAGACAGACAGACAGACAGACAGACAGACGTAGTTGGATATGGGACAGACAGACAGACTGTCTGTCTGTCGTCTGTCTGTCTGTCTGTCTGTCTGTCTGTCTGACAGACAGACGTAGTTGGATATGGGACCGACAGACAGACAGACAGACAGACAGACAGACAGACAGACAGACGTAGTTGGATATGGGACAGACAGACAGACAGACAGACAGACAGACAGACAGACAGACAGACAGACAGACAGACAGACGTAGTTGGATATGGGACAGACAGACAGACAGACAGACAGACACTGGTGTAGTTGGATATGAGACAGACAGACAGACAGACAGACAGACAGACAGACAGACGTAGTCGGATTTGAGACAGACTTAGTTGGATATGAGACAGACAGACAGACAGACAGACAGACAGACAGACAGACAGACGTAGTTGGATATGGGACAGACAGACAGACAGACAGACAGACAGACAGACAGACAGACAGACAGACAGACGTAGTTGGATATGGGACAGACAGACAGACAGACAGACAGACACTGGTGTAGTTGGATATGAGACAGACAGACAGACAGACAGACAGACAGACAGACAGACGTAGTCGGATTTGAGACAGACTTAGTTGGATATGAGACAGACAGACAGACAGACAGACAGACAGACAGACAGACGTAGTTGGATATGGGACAGACAGACAGACAGACAGACAGACAGACAGACAGACAGACAGACAGACAGACACTGGTGTAGTTGGATATCAGACAGACAGACAGACAGACAGACAGACGCAGTTGGATATCAGACAGACAGACAGACAGACAGACAGACAGACAGACAGACGTAGTTGGATATCAGACAGACAGACAGACACAGACAGACAGACAGACGTAGTTGGATATGGGACAGACAGACAGACAGACAGACAGACAGACAGACAGACGTAGTTGGATATCAGACAGACAGACAGACAGACAGACAGACAGACAGACGTAGTTGGATATCAGACAGACAGACAGACAGACAGACAGACAGACACTGGTGTAGTTGGATATCAGACAGACAGACAGACAGACACTGGTGTAGTTGGATATCAGACAGACAGACAGACAGACTGGAGTAGTTGGATATTTGGACACTAGGCTAACACCCTCCATGTGATTGTCTGAAATGACACCCTATTCCCTACATAGTGCAGAGTTCTCCGGTCAAAAGTAGTGCACTATCCCATAGGGCTCCGGTCAAAAGTAGTGCACTATCCCATAGGGCTCTGGTCAAAAGTAGCGCACTATGTAGGGAATAGCATGCTGTTTCAGACACCGCCTGTCTGTCTGTGGAGTGTAAAGATGTGTTGTTGATTCTAATCACAATCTTTTTGTAAATTGCATCAAAATGGTTTAAAAGCCTCCATCGGGTTTAAGTTACTGTACAACTGGAAGATGATTGGCTGATGTTTTAATGATCCTCTCAGGTGGTCACTGCTTTGATTGGACGGGATGAAATGGTGCTCTGTGAATGGCTGTTATGTTGATGGGGGGCGGGTCTGACCTGTTCTCTCTCTCTGTTTCTATTGGTCACATTACTGATCCGTCTGTCTGTAAATACAGCTACTGTCTCGAAAGGCATCCTTTTGGTCGTTACTAGTTAATACAGCCACAAAGTCATACTTATGGCTAAACCCCGCCTATTTCTAAAATGTTTATTCTTAAAATCAGATTTTAAACCTAACCCTAACCACAATGATAACCTAATGCCTAACCTTATTAAATGAAGTCCAAAAAGCACATGTTTGTTTTCATGAATTTTTTTACGATATAGCCAATGCCCTGACTTTGTGGCTGTGATACAGACAGGAAGTACACTAAACTACAGGAAGTGCTAGGTCACATGACGGAACAATTCCAGAATGAAGTGCAGGTTCTAGAACCATCCATGTAGCTAATGATTGTGCCTTCTGTTTTACCGTCATTACGTCCCTAATGGCACCGGTAGTCCCTATGTAGTGCACTAGTTTTGGCCAGTCCACTTTCCATAGGCCCTTGCGATAGACTGGTGTCCTATTTAGGGGGTGTACTTGTACATCAAGCTGCCTCACACTACAGAAACAGGAGAAACAGAGCGAACCTTTTTGGCTCTGACGATGCTTACTTACTATACAGGTAATATTGGGTCATTTGAGACACATACTGTGTGGTAGTGGATGGGGTCGGTTCTACTGTGTGATAGTGGATGGGGACGTTCTACTGTGTGGTAGTGGATGGGGTCGTTCTACTGTGTGGTAGTGGATGGGGACGGTTCTACTGTGTGATAGTGGATGGGGTCGGTTCTACTGTGTGATAGTGGATGGGGACGTTCTACTGTGTGGTAGTGGATGGGGACGTTCTACTGTGTGGTAGTGGATGGGGACGGTTCTACTGTGTGATAGTGGATGGGGTCGGTTCTACTGTGTGATAGTGGATGGGGACGTTCTACTGTGTGGTAGTGGATGGGGTCGTTCTACTGTGTGATAGTGGATGGGGACGTTCTACTGTGTGGTAGTGGATGGGGTCGTTCTACTGTGTGATAGTGGATGGGGACGGTTCTACTGTGTGATAGTGGATGGGGACGTTCTACTGTGTGGTAGTGGATGGGGTCGTTCTACTGTGTGATAGTGGATGGGGTCGTTCTACTGTGTGATAGTGGATGGGGACGGTTCTACTGTGTGATAGTGGATGGGGTCGTTCTACTGTGTGATAGTGGATGGGGACGGTTCTACTGTGTGATAGTGGATGGGGTCGTTCTACTGTGTGATAGTGGATGGGGACGTTCTACTGTGTGATAGTGGATGGGGTCGTTCTACTGTGTGATAGTGGATGGGGTCGTTCTACTGTGTGATAGTGGATGGGGACGGTTCTACTGTGTGATAGTGGATGGGGTCGTTTCTACTGTGTGATAGTGGATGGGGACGTTCTACTGTGTGATAGTGGATGGGGTCGTTTCTACTGTGTGATAGTGGATGGGGTCGTTCTACTGTGTGATAGTGGATGGGGTCGTTTCTACTGTGTGATAGTGGATGGGGGACGGTTCTACTGTGTGATAGTGGATGGGGTCGTTTCTACTGTGTGATAGTGGATGGGGTCGTTCTACTGTGTGATAGTGGATGGGGTCGTTCTACTGTGTGATAGTGGATGGGGTCGTTCTACTGTGTGATAGTGGATGGGGTCGTTCTACTGTGTGATAGTGGATGGGGACGTTCTACTGTGTGATAGTGGATGGGGTCGTTCTACTGTGTGATAGTGGATGGGGTCGTTCTACTGTGTGATAGTGGATGGGGACGGTTCTACTGTGTGATAGTGGATGGGGTCGTTCTACTGTGTGATAGTGGATGGGGTCGTTCTACTGTGTGATAGTGGATGGGGTCGTTCTACTGTGTGATAGTGGATGGGGTCGTTCTACTGTGTGATAGTGGATGGGGTCGTTTCTACTGTGTGATAGTGGATGGGGACGTTCTACTGTGTGATAGTGGATGGGGACGTTCTACTGTGTGATAGTGGATGGGGTCGTTCTACTGTGTGATAGTGGATGGGGTCGTTCTACTGTGTGATAGTGGATGGGGACGTTCTACTGTGTGATAGTGGATGGGGTCGTTCTACTGTGTGATAGTGGATGGGGTCGTTCTACTGTGTGATAGTGGATGGGGTCGTTCTACTGTGTGATAGTGGATGGGGTCGTTTCTACTGTGTGATAGTGGATGGGGTCGTTCTACTGTGTGATAGTGGATGGGGTCGTTTCTACTGTGTGATAGTGGATGGGGTCGTTCTACTGTGTGGTAGTGGATGGGGTCGTTCTACTGTGTGATAGTGGATGGGGTGGTGATCTGATCCTCTGTCTGTCTGTCTGCGTACCGATCTGTCTGTGGTGATCTGATCCTCTGTCTGTCTGCGTACCGATCTGTCTGTGTGTTTTTTGGGTTAAACTCGTCAGGTTCATTGGTGTATCTAGTCAGTCAGAACCTACCAATTAGAATCACTGAGGTCACTAGAGATCAGCCAAACTGAAATGTTGTGTAGAGTGGAAGGTAAGCATGTGTACTACATCATACACAACATGTGTACTACATCATACACAACATGTGTACTACATCATACACAACATGTGTACTACATCATACACAACATGTGTACTACATCATACACAACATGTGTAGAGTGGAAGGTGAGCATTTGTACTACATCATACACAACATGTGTACTACATCATACACAACATGTGTAGAGTGGAAGATGAGCATTTGTACTACATCATACACAACATGTGTACTACATCATACACAACATGTGTACTACATCATACACGACATGTGTAGAGTGGAAGGTGAACATGTGTACTACATCATACACAACATGTGTACTACATCATACACAACATGTGTACTACATCATCATACCTCTGCCTTTTACATCTGTAAACAGGAAGTGATATCAGCAGCATTTAAACAGTACTGTCCTTCATTTCAGGTCTTCAGTCATTTCAGAACAAGAACAACGAAGATGAACAGTGAAAAACAGCCTGAACGTTATTATCTGAAGGCCAAACTAGCTTTTTAGCGGCAGGAATATTCTTAGATACTTTGCCGTAACGGGGGGAAATAAAAACCTAAAATGCATTTAAACTGAACAATAAAAATGAGTAAATCATACCTCTGCATTTTTACGTCTGACCCTAAGAAATCTCTGTTTCAACTAGAATTGTAAGGGGGGGGTGTAGTGGTGTAATGTATTGTGAAGTGTGTGTACACTGAGTATACAAAACATTAAGAACACCTGCTCTTTTCATGAGACTGACCAGGTGAAAGCTATGATCCCTTTTTGATGTCACCTGTTAAATCCACTTCAATCAGTGTAGATGAAAGGGGAGGAGACGAGTTAAAGAAGGGTTTTAATCCATGAGACAATTGAGACATGGATTGTGTATGTGTGACCATTCAGAGGGTGAATGGGCAAGACAAAATATTGAAGTGCCTTTAAACGGGGTAATGGTAGTAGGTGCTAGGCGGTTTGTGTCAAGAACTGCAACACTGCTGGGTTTTTTACCCTCAACAGTTTCCTGTGTGTATCAAGAATGGTCCACCACCCAAAGGACATCCAGCCAACTTGATACAACTGTGGGGAAGCATTGGAGTCAACATGGACCAGCATCCCTGTGGAAACGCTTTCGACACCTTGTCGAGTCCATGACCCCGATGAACTGAGGCTGTTCTGAGGGCAAAACGATGGTGAAACTCAATATTAGGAAGGTGTTCTTAATGTTTTGTACACTCTCAGTGTAGGTTAATATTGAACCTACTGGTTATTTACCCACAAATCACCAGGTCCTGGAAGGACAGCTTCTCCCTCCCTCTCAAGCTGTAGTGGTAGAGAACATCATTGGTAGCAATTTTGCAGAGGACAGAAGTTTTTATTTATTATAACCTTTAACTAGTAATTGATCTAAAATGACAGACAAAAGTGAGTGTCAGTTTCCCCATTATCCTGAATACTGTGATTTACAACCGATTGTTGTGGGAAGATCTGGGAACAAAACTGAATTGGTTCTCGATTAATTGTTTCCAGCTTCATCAGGTTGTTTCGGAAACCGGAAATAGTTTTAAGTCGAGTACAAAGGTTATAGTTAATAGTCCAATTCATTTCAATGTTTTTCTATACTTTAGTGAACAATCATCTCCCCATAACATCCTCACACCCTTGTCGAAATAAAGCAAGAAAGTTGGCTGTGGTCTGTGATTTATCCAAGTTATATAGTGTCCGTGATACTTTTACGCAGTAGGCCTTAACCTAACGACACACGGCGACTTGTAACATTAAAGTTATAATCCTTAGTTGCCACATCCATTTTCGTACCTATGAATTAATGACGTACAGTGTACCCATTGATTGTTGAAGAATATACCTTATAAATGCCTCATGAGCTTAGTTTACCTGTCGTACCCCATCAGAACCCAAAATATAAGCTTATTTTACTCCAATATCTGTAAACGATGTACATTTTAAAGAAACACTGTACAGCCTCGAAGCATGGTTAAACAAAGTTGATATTCACCGAACTCGGACATTACATTAACATAGTAGTTGTACCTAGTTACATTACATTAGCATAGCAGTTGTACCTAGTTACATTACATTAACATAGTAGTTGTACCTAGTTACATTACATTAGCATAGCAGTTGTACCTAGTTACATTACATTAACATAGTAGTTGTACCTAGTTACATTACATTAGCATAGCAGTTGCACCTAGTTACATTAACATAGCAGTTGTACCTAGTTACATTACATTAGCATAGCAGTTGTACCTAGTTACATTACATTAGCATAGCAGTTGTACCTAGTTACATTACATTAACATAGTAGTTGTACCTAGTTACATTACATTAGCATAGCAGTTGCACCTAGTTACATTAACATAGCAGTTGTACCTAGTTACATTACATTAGCATAGCAGTTGCACCTAGTTACATTACATTAACATAGCAGTTGTACCTAGTTACATTACATTAGCATAGCAGTTGTACCTAGTTACATTACATTAACATAGCAGTTGCACCTAGTTACATTACATTAACATAGCAGTTGTACCTAGTTACATTACATTAGCATAGCAGTTGTACCTAGTTACATTACATTAACATAGCAGTTGTACCTAGTTACATTACATTAACATAGCAGTTGTACCTAGTTACATTACATTAGCATAGCAGTTGCACCTAGTTACATTACATTAACATAGCAGTTGCACCTAGTTACATTACATTAGCATAGCAGTTGTACCTAGTTACATTACATTAACATAGCAGTTGTACCTAGTTACATTACATTAGCATAGCAGTTGTACCTAGTTACATTACATTAACATAGCAGTTGCACCTAGTTACATTACATTAACATAGCAGTTGTACCTAGTTACATTACATTAGCATAGCAGTTGCACCTAGTTACATTACATTAACATAGCAGTTGCACCTAGTTACATTACATTAGCATAGCAGTTGCACCTAGTTACATTACATTAACATAGCAGTTGTACCTAGTTACATTACATTAACATAGCAGTTGCACCTAGTTACATTACATTAGCATAGCAGTTGCACCTAGTTACATTACATTAGCATAGCAGTTGCACCTAGTTACATTACATTAGCATAGCAGTTGCACCTAGTTACATTACATTAGCATAGCAGTTGTACCTAGTTACATTACATTAGCATAGCAGTTGCACCTAGTTACATTAACATAGCAGTTGTACCTAGTTACATTACATTAAGATAGCAGTTGTACCTAGTTACATTACATTACATTAGCATAGCAGTTGCACCTAGTTACATTACATTAACATAGCAGTTGTACCTAGTTACATTACATTAACATAGCAGTTGCACCTAGTTACAATACATTAACATAGCAGTTGTACCTAGTTACATTACATTAGCATAGCAGTTGTACCTAGTTACATTACATTAACATAGCAGTTGTACCTAGTTACATTACATTAACATAGCAGTTGCACCTAGTTACATTACATTAACATAGCAGTTGCACCTAGTTACATTACATTAGCATAGCAGTTGTACCTAGTTACATTACATTAGCATAGCAGTTGCACCTAGTTACATTAACATAGCAGTTGTACCTAGTTACATTACATTAACATAGCAGTTGTACCTAGTTACATTACATTAGCATAGCAGTTGTACCTAGTTACATTACATTAGCAGTTGTACTTAGTTACATTACATTAACATAGCAGTTGTACCTAGTTACATTACATTAGCAGTTGCACCTAGTTACATTACATTAACATAGCAGTTGTACCTAGTTACATTACATTAGCATAGCAGTTGTACCTAGTTACATTACATTAGCATAGCAGTTGTACCTAGTTACATTACATTAGCATAGCAGTTGTACCTAGTTACATTACATTAGCATAGCAGTTGTACCTAGTTACATTACCATAGCAGTTGTACCTAGTTACATTACATTACCATAGCAGTTGTACCCAGTTACATTTTAGTCATTTAGCAGACGCTCTTAACCAGAGCGACTTACAGTAGTGAATGCATACATTTCATACATTTTTTTTCCCCCCGTACTGGTCCCCCGTGGGAATCGAACCCACAACCCTGGCGTTGCAAACACCATGCTCTACCAACTGAGCCACACATTACATTAGCATAGTTACATTACATTAGCATAGCAGTTGTACCTAGCTACATTACATTAACTCCCACAACATTAACAGACATCTAATATGTCAGACTTCATTTGAAAGTTCTGGTTCTGAAAGTATGGCCCAATTTTTCACAGCTGAAAAATGCTTCTATGTATGTATGTATATACTGTATGTGGGAATGTGTTATGTCCATCCTATATGCTACTTTTATTATTCTCCTGTAAATGGTTCAGTGTCTATCATGTAGGCTGTGTCTGAGAAAGGGGCATAAAGGAAATGACCTCTACTAGATTATAGTGATAAGGAAATCAGCATACAGTTTTGGCCTGTGTATTCATTTGCCTATAAACTAATCAGAATTCCTTTATGTTTACATAAAACAAAAAAAGAATACTTCAAAATGAGAAGATCCTGCCATGGAAAAGACGACTGGGTGGACATAAAGTGTAAAAGAGGGGAAATAACTCCCACCATGCAGCAGGACACCTTCAGCTGTGGGGTCTTTGTAATGCAGGTTTTATAGTTATATTTTCAATAATGAATGATTAGCTGTTATATGACAATTAGGTCAACAACAAAAAACTATATTTTATTTTTTGGTGTAGATGGCCAAGGAAGTGGCACAGAACATCCCTACACAAATTGATATAGAACCTTCACAAAAACACATGGAGCAACTGCGAAAAGAAATGGCTGAGGATATACTAACAAATATCCGGTATGTAAATGACATTTAATTCAAAGTAAATGTAAATTATTTATTTTGATGTAGTTGTGTGGGACGGCCATATGTTCAGTTCAGGCCGATGATTTCAGAGTTCAACAAAGCCGAACAACTGCTTCCTGTGTGCCACTGATAAACAACCTGGATGTGGCCCAAAGACTGACTGGGTTAGTAACTTTATTTAAACATGTTTATAATCTTTTGACAACAGTGACGGCATGTCAGACAATTTATGATATAACACAATGGATGGCTAATTAATCGTTCTGCGTTAATATTTGATATTATTTATAACGTGTTACACTTTGGTTGTGTTTTAGATTGAATGTGTTGCATGCCAACGGTGGTTCCATGTGCTGTGCCTAGGAATGAAGACAAAAGAGTTCAACAGAGTGAAGAACGTAAACAGGAAGTGCTGTCTTTGTTGTTGAAAATGTCTGCTAAACCCCATCCACACTGAAGAGGCTCTGAAATGTACATCAACCAGGGATAAAGAGAAAGTTAACACTGTGAAATGTTTCATACTTAATTGAAGTAAAGTGTCTGTCGACATGATGGAAAAGATGAAAGGTCTACAATTTCTGTTTAATTTGTCAGTATTACATTTTTATTCATTGATTTACTGGCCACCATTACTGTGGTAACAGGTTCAGTATATGTATTGACCAGCAAACCCACTGCAGCCTACCTCACTAGCTCGCTCTCCATCACTGCTGTGGACAATTAATAGCATGACTCTCGTACTTTGCCCTTTTTCCTTTAAATCAAATCATCAAATCAAATGTTATTTGTCACATACACGTGGTTAGCAGATGTTAATGCGAGTGTAGCGAAATGCTTGTGCTTCTAGTTCCGACAATGCAGTAATATGGTTGATAATTCCTCCTTTCATCGTTAATATCTGTCTCTCTCCTATTGTGTACCGCTGTTAAATACTGTGGAAAAATAAATAAATAAATAAAAACAGGGAAAATAAGTACCTAGAACTACCAATTATTATAGATAAATATAAAAGAAATGTCACGCCCTGACCTGAGAGAGAGGGTTTGTTTCTCTATGTGGTTAGGTCAGGGTATGCGGTGGGCATTCTATGTTTTGTATTTCTTTGTGTTGAGCCGAGTATGGTTCCTAATCAGAGGCAGCTGTCTATCGTTGTCTCTGATTGGGAACCATACTTAGGCAGCCCTTTCCCCACCTGTAGTCGTGGGATCTTATTTTCAGTGTTCTGATTTATAATGAATAATAAGATGAACACTCACGCGCTGCAACTTGGTCTACTCCTTTGGACGATCGTTACAAGAAAAGGGTTAACACAACACTGGACTGAACACCCTAATTGTCAAACTAATATTAATGTACAACAATATAGAAGATACATAACTAGAGGTTATGCAATATGAGTGTATATCCACTGCATGCTTCTTAGGTGTGTAATTGACATGACTCAAGGAGCTATTGAAATGTAAAATTATGACGTTACACTTCTTGATTTTACAGGACACAAACAAGAGTGTGCAATACATAAGGCTACTCCGTGGACATTCTGAAGTTTGTTTGAGTCCAGTAAGTCACATGACCAAGGAACGATTGAAGTTTTACATTTTACATTTTTTTAAATGTAAAATCGAGTGAGATGAAAATGGACAAACTAAAGGGTGTGTAATATAGAAAGGTAGTCAGTGGACATTCTGGACCTTGTTTGAGTCAAGTAGGTCACATGACCAAGGAGCTATTGAAATTCTAATGTAAAAAAAAAATAATACGTTTGTACTTTGTTTACGCTCCCTAAGTGATTCAACTAAGAATACAAAATGCTGCTCACATTTTCACGTGTTTATTCGCTTTGGAAAGTGAAAATAAAACCTGTGCAATGTTGTGCGCAATTTTTCCAACATCATGACACTTATTTGGAGTCTGTGGCTGAAGTGTTTGAATGTGCGTCCGTTGAATATCCAACTTGAAACTGTTTTTACCTCGGTGTCAATACTCCTGTTAGAAACATAATTTGCCCAAACGGTAAGCTTCATCTTGAAGGCATCCACTTTGTCCCTCTGTTCAAATCGATGGTGCCCCTCCCTTTCTTTGACACACTGAACAAATTCAGATGATCAAAAATATCCGCCAGGTAGGCAACTTGCACGAGCCTACCTGGCCCACTGGAAGCCCGAGGTAGGGGTTACGGGGGTAGGTTGACCTCAGGTCTCCCCACTGGATCTCGAGGTAGGGGGGGGGTTGGTTGACCTAAGGTCTCCCCACTGGAAGCTCGAGGTAGGGATGCGGGGGTAGGTTGACCTCAGGTCTCCCCACTGGAAGCCCGAGGTAGGGATGTGGGGGTAGGTTGACCTCAGGTCTCCCCACTGGATCCCGAGGTAGGAGGGGGTAGGTTGACCTCAGGTCTCTCCACTGGAATCCCGAGGTAGGGATGCGGGGGTAGGTTGACCTCAGGTCTCCCCACTGGAAGCCCGAAGTCGGGGTGCGGGGTAGGTTGACCTCAGGTCTCCCCACTGGAAGCCCGAGGTAGAGGAAAATCTATCAAATAGCGCACCTCTAACTTTGTACAGTACGAATGCAAATTAGTTTGTGTGTTTCTTGTTTGAAGTGCAATAGTGAAATAATCATGTTCTCTTCTATATAAGTGTGTTATTCTATTTGTGTATTTGTGTGTATGTTGGGGCGGCAGGTAGCCTAGTGGTTAGAGTGTTGGACTAGTAACCGAAAGGTTGCTGGATTGAATCCCCGAGCTGACAAGGTAAAAATCTGTCGCTCTGCCCCCAATTGCTGCTTGTTATAGAACCCCTCAGCCCCCAGCTGTGCCCTGGACACCATATGTGAATTGATTGCCCCCATCTATCTTCAGAGTTTGTACTGTTAGGTGACATAAACTGTGATATGCTTAACACCCCGGCCATCTGACAATCTAAGCAAGATGCCCTCAATCTCACACAAATTATCAAGGAACCTACTAGGCACAACCCTAAATCCGTAACCATGGGCACCCTCATAGATATCATCCTGACCAACTTGCTCTCTAAATACCCTTCTGCTGTCTTCAACCAAGATCTCAGCGATCACTGCCTCATTGCCTGCGTCCGTAATAGGTCTGCGGTCAAACGACCACCCCTCATCACTGTCAAACGCTCCCTAAAACACTTCAGCGAGCAGGCCTTTCTAATCGACCTTGCCGGGGTATCCTGGAAGGATATTGACCTCATCCCGTCAGTAGATGATGCCTGGTTGCTTTTTATAAGTGCTTTCCTCACCATCTTAAATAAGCAAGCCCCATTCAAAAAAGGTAGAACTAAGAAAAGATATAGCCCTTGGTTCACTCCAGACTTGACTACCCTTGACCAGCACAAAAACATCCTGTGGCGTTCTGCATTAGCATCGAATAGCCCCCGTGATATGCAACTTTTCAGGGAAGTCAGGAACCAATATACACAGGCAGTTTGAAAAAGCTAGCCTTTGCTTTTCTATCAGAAATTTGCATCCTGTAGCGCTAATTCCAAAAAGTTTTGGGACACTGTAAAGTCCATGGAGAATAAGAGCACCTATTCCCAGCAACCCACTGCACTGAGGCTAGAAAACACTGTCACCACCAATAAATCTACGATAATCAATCATTTCAATAAGCATTTTTCTACAGCTGGCCATGCTTTCCACATGGCTACCCCGGCCAACAGTTCTGCACCACCCACAGAAACTTGCCCAAGCCTCCCCCGCTTCTCCTTCACCCAAATCCAGACAGCTGATGTTCTGAAAGAGCTGCAAAATCTGGATCCCTACAAATCAGCCGGGCTAGACAATCTGGACCCTTTCTAAAATGATCCGCCAAAATTGTTGCAACCCCTATTACTAGCCTGTTCAACCTCTCTTTCGTATCATCTGAGATCCCCAAAGATTGGAAAGCTGCCGCGGTCATCCCCCTCTTCAAAGGGGGAGACACTCTAGACCCAAACTGTTACAGACCTATATCTATCCTACCCTGCCTTTCTAAAGTCTTCGAAAGCCAAGTTACCAAACAGATCACCGCCCATTTAGAATCCCACCGTACTTTCTCTGCTATGCAATCTGGTTTCCGAGCTGGTCACGGGTGCACCTCAGCCACCGTCAAGGTCCTAAATGATATCATAACCGCCATAGATAAAAGACAGTACTGTGCAGCCATCTTCATCGACCTGGCCAAGGCTTTTGACTCTGTCAATCACTGCGTTGGTTTGAGCCTGCCACACTGTTACCGTTGTAAGTACTGTTTATTGTTTTTTTTTGTTCAAGTGGATGCTTTACATGTTTCCTTTAATAAACATGAGTGTCCACAATCCCGCTGCGCCTTGGTCCTCTTCTCTACATGACAACTTCTGTGACACTCGCCTGGTTCACCAACTACTTCTCAAATCCGAGGGCCTGTTGTCCGGACCTCTGGCAGTCTCAATGGGGGTGCCACAGGGTTCAATTCTCGGGCCGACTCTTTTCTCTGTATACATCAATGATGTCGCTCTTGCTGCTGGGGATTCTCTGATCCACCTCTACGCAGACGACACCAATCTGTATATATCTGGCCCTTCTTTGAACACTGTTAACAACCCTCCAGGTGAGCTTCAACGCCATATAACACTCCTTCCGTGGCCTCCAACTGCTTTTAAACGCTAGTAAAACTAAATGCATGCTCTTCAACCGATTGCTGCCCGCACCCTCCCGCCCGTCCAGCATCACTACTCTGGACGGTTCTGACTTAGAATACGTGGACAACTACAAATACCTAGGTGTCTGGATAGACTGTAAACTCTCCTTCCAGACTCACATCAATCATCTCCAATCCAAAATTAAATCTAGAATCGGCTTCCTATTTCGCAACAAAGCCTCCTTCACTCACGCCGCCAAACTTACCCTCGTTAAACTGACTATCCTGCCGATCCTCGACTTTGGCGATGTCATTTAGAAAATAGCCTCCAACACTCTACACAGAAAACTGGATGCAGTCTATCACAGTGCCATCCGTTTTGTCACCAAAGCCCCATATACTACCCACCACTGCGACCTGTATGCTCTCATTGGCTGGCCCTCGCTACATATTTGTCGCGAGGGCCAGCACTTCCTTTGGCCGCCTTTCCTTCCAGTTCTCTGCTGCCAATGACTGGAACGAATTGTAAAAATCACTGGAGACTTATATCTCCCTCTCTAACTTTAAGCATCAGCTGTCAAAGCAGCTCACAGACCATTGCATCTGTACACAGCCCATCTGTAAATAGCCCACCCAACTACCTCATCCCCATATTATTTTTTTTTGCTCCTTTGCACCCCAGTATCTCTACTTGCACATCATCATCTGCACATCTATCACTCCAGTGTTAATTGCTAAATTGTAATTATTTCGCCTCTATGGCCTATTTATTGCCTTACCTCCCTAATCTTACTACATTTGCACTCACTGTAAATAGACCTTTTCTACTGTGTTATTGACTGTACGTTTGTTTATTCCATGTGTAACTCTGTGTTGTTGTTTGTGTCGCACTGCTTTGCTTTATCTTGGCCAGGTCGCTGTTGTAAATGAGAACCTACCTGGTGAAATAAAAAATAAAAATAAATTACCATCACTATATTTTTCCTGTTCCTTAATTGTTTGAAACCTGGACATTTTACTTCATATTATGAGGCATGTCTTGCCTTGCTTCAATGTAGCCTATAGCCACAATCCCACCATAGAAACATGGAGGCAATTATTTTATTTAGACTTCCTCATTATGCATTCTCCTGTTCTATTGGTTTTCTGTCAACTGTCTCTCATGGTCCAGCAGCCAAAGGCATTATCCTAGTGATATTAACACGGCATTATCCTAGGCATATTAACACCCCATTATCCCAGTCACATTAACACCCCATTATCCCAGTCATATTAACACCCCATTACCCCAGTCATATTAACAACCCATTATCCCAGTCATATTAACACCCCATTATCCCAGTCACATGAACACCCCATTATCCCAGTCATATTAACAACCCATTATCCCAGTCATATTAACAACCCATTATCCTAGTCATTATCCCAGTTATATTAACACCCCATTATCCCAGTCATATTAACAACCCATGATAGTTGTTGCATCTTTAGATCTCCCCCATTCAACATGTCCATGAAACCGCTCGCATGTGCAGTTGTGCATTCTAGAAGTGTCATACAACAAATTTGTGAAGAAATAACAGTTGATCAACATTTTTTAAAGCTAAACATTCTGATCTGTTTCATCATTGTTCCTTGATACAGCGTGTACCTCCACTACACTACTTTGATACTCAGCATGGGATCGCCACGTACTTCCCTGCAGTATCAGACGATCCCACTAGAGGTCAGCAGTAAACAGAAACATTCTTATTCTTATGATCACCTTTTGTTTTTTAATGTTTAAATGACATTTGTGGAAAGGAATTCTCTCTCGCTTTATGGTACACATAATGCAAAAAATAAAACAACACTTTTTTTGTTGTTGTTGAAAATTCATCTTTACAACTGATGTGGAACCAAACAGAACACAACGGACTGAGTTTCAGGCTGGAAGATCCGGGTTATCGTCATGTCTTGGGTAGAGGTCTTCAACTGCCATCGCCATTAAAAACTCTGTCGACGCAAGACGTGGGAGTAAAGGTCACTCGGAAATAGTTTAAAGTTGATAGTTATGAACAGACAGTTATACATTTGTAAGACATTTGTAATTGGGGATAGTTATTATGATAACTAATTAGTTATTGTAGTTAATGATAGTTAACGTGATAACTTGAGTTGAGTTCATAAAACTCTCACCTTCGGTGTAGTCCATGTCAGGTCGCGTTGAGACGAAGGCCCAGGCCAGACCTACTAACAGGGCTATCACCAGGTTTACCACTATCCAGGGCTGGAGGATTTGGTGCTCTGAACCAGGGGCCTGGAGGGAGGGAGGGAGGGAGGGAGGAAGAAGGGAGGGAGGGAGGGAGGAAGGGAGGGAGGGAGAAGGGAGGGAGAGAGAGAGAGAGGGAGGGAGAAGGGAGGGAGGGAGGGAGGGAGGAGGGAGGGAGGGAGGAAGGGAGGGAGGGAGAGAGAGAGGGAGGGAGGGAGAAGGGAGGGAGGGAGGGAGGGAGGGAGGGAGGGAGGAAGGGAGGAGGGAGGGAGAAGGAGGGAGAGAGAGAGAGAGAAGAATTATCTACTTCACTTGCTTTGACAATGCTAACATATGTTTCCCATGCCAATAAAGCATCTTGAAATGAATTGAATTGAGAGAGAGGGAGGGAGGGAGGGGCGCACGGGGACAGAGACAACACAAAGCTCAAGACAGTTTCCTGCAGGTAATTAGGATTGTCCTAGCTACAGATGGAAGGTGACGTAACAGGTGATCCATGATGAGTGCTTGTGTCCAGATGTCTCTGTTTTATGTCTCCGTTCTCCTGTACTCAGCTGTTCTGCTTTAAATAATGTCTCCGTCCTCCTGTACTCAGCTGTTCTGCTTTAAATAATGTCTCTGTTTTATGTCTCCGTTCTCCTGTACTCAGCTGTTCTGCTTTAAATAATGTCTCTGTTTTATGTCTCCGTTCTCCTGTACTCAGCTGTTCTGCTTTAAATAATGTCTCTGTTTTATGTCTCCGTTCTCCTGTACTCAGCTGTTCTGCTTTAAATAATGTCTCTGTTTTATGTCTCCGTTCTCCTGTACTCAGCTGATCTGCTTTAAATAATGTCTCTGTTTTATGTCTCCGTTCTCCTGTACTCAGCTGTTCTGCTTTAAATAATGTCTCTGTTTTATGTCTCCGTTCTCCTGTACTCAGCTGTTCCGCTTTAAATAATTTCTCTGTTGTACCTTGTGCTCTTTGTATTACAGTGGGGAGAACAAGTATTTGATACACTGCCGATTTTGCAGGTTTTCCTACTTACAAAGCAGGTAGAGGTCTGTAATTTTTATCATAGATACACTTCAACTGTGAGAGACGGAATCTAACACAAAAATCCTGAAAATCACAATGTATGATTTTTAAGTAATTAATTTGCATTTTATTGCATGACATAAGTATTTGATACATCAGAAAAGCAGAACTTAATATTTGGTACATAAACTTAACTTGTTCTCCCCACTGTATATATATATATATATATATATAAATATATACACAGTGTTTATTATGCTTGTTGTTGATGTTTTGTCATTATTCCCAAAGGGAAGTGGAGTCATCAGGAAAAAACACAGTAGGTGTTCGGAATAGCTTTCTGAAGCGTCAGTATTAGTAACCCAATAGACTACAGTATCAGGGGGTAACAGTCTGAAGTTATTAGTAACCCAATAGACTACAGTATCAGGGGGTAACAGTCTGAAGTTATTAGTAACCCAATAGACTACAGTATCAGGGGATAACAGTCTGAAGTTATTAGTAACCCAATAGACTACAGTATCAGGGGATAACAGTCTGAAGTTATTAGTAACCCAATAGACTACAGTATCAGGGGATAACAGTCTGAAGTTATTAGTAACCCAATAGACTACAGTATCAGGGGATAACAGTCTGAAGTTATTAGTAACCCAATAGACTACAGTATCAGGGGGTAACAGTCTGAAGTTATTAGTAACCCAATAGACTACAGTATCAGGGGGGTAACAGTCTGAAGTTATTAGTAACCCAATAGACTACAGTATCAGGGGGTAACAGCCTGAAGTTATTAGTAACCCAATAGACTACAGTATCAGGGGATAACAGTCTGAAGTTATTAGTAACCCAATAGACTACAGTATCAGGGGATAACAGTCTGAAGTTATTAGTAACCCAATAGACTACAGCCATGTATCAGGGGATAACAGTCTGAAGTTATTAGTAACCCAATAGACTACAGTATCAGGGGGGTAACAGCCTGAAGTTATTAGTAACCCAATAGACTACAGTATCAGGGGTAACAGTCTGAAGTTATTAGTAACCCAATAGACTACAGTATCAGGGGGTAACAGTCTGAAGTTATTAGTAACCCAATAGACTACAGTATCAGGGGATAACAGTCTGAAGTTATTAGTAACCCAATAGACTACAGCCATGTATCAGGTTGCTATGGGCC
>NW_025548966.1:0-12615 GCF_905237065.1 Salmo salar
TTCTCATCTGATAGGGAACAGACTAGTAGTGTGGGAAGGTGGGTGAGATTGTTCTCATCTGATAGGGAACAGACTAGTAGTGTGGGAAGGTGGGTGAGATTGTTCTCATCTGATAGGGAACAGACTAGTAGTGTTGGAAGGTGGGTGAGATTGTTCTCATCTGATAGGGAACAGACTAGTAGTGTTGGAGGTGGGAGAAGTAGCGTGGGAAGGTGGGTGAGATTGTTCTCATCTGATAGGGAACAGACTAGTAGTGTGGGAAGGTGGGTGAGATTGTTCTCATCTGATAGGGAACAGACTAGTAGTGTGGGAAGGTGGGTGAGATTGTTCTCATCTGATAGGGAACAGACTAGTAGTGTGGGAAGGTGGGTGAGATTGTTCTCATCTGATAGGGAACAGACTAGTAGTGTGGGAAGGTGGGTGAGATTGTTCTCATCTGATAGGGAACAGACTAGTAGTGTTGGAAGGTGGGTGAGACTAGTAGTGTGGGAAGGTGGGTGAGATTGTTCTCATCTGATAGGGAACAGACTAGTAGTGTGGGAAGGTGGGTGAGATTGTTCTCATCTGATAGGGAACAGACTAGTAGTGTGGGAAGGTGGGTGAGATTGTTCTCATCTGATAGGGAACAGACTAGTAGTGTGGGAAGGTGGGTGAGATTGTTCTCATCTGATAGGGAACAGACTAGTAGTGTTGGAAGGTGGGTGAGATTGTTCTCATCTGATAGGGAACAGACTAGTAGTGTTGGAAGGTGGGTGAGATTGTTCTCATCTGATAGGGAACAGACTAGTAGTGTTGGAAGGTGGGTGAGACTAGTAGCGTGGGAAGGTGGGTGAGATTGTTCTCATCTGATAGGGAACAGACTAGTAGTGTGGGAAGGTGGGTGAGATTGTTCTCATCTGATAGGGAACAGACTAGTAGTGTGGGAAGGTGGGTGAGATTGTTCTCATCTGATAGGGAACAGACTAGTAGTGTGGGAAGGTGGGTGAGATTGTTCTCATCTGATAGGGAACAGACTAGTAGTGTGGGAAGGTGGGTGAGATTGTTCTCATCTGATAGGGAACAGACTAGTAGTGTTGGAAGGTGGGTGAGACTAGTAGCGTGGGAAGGTGGGTGAGATTGTTCTCATCTGATAGGGAACAGACTAGTAGTGTGGGAAGGTGGGTGAGATTGTTCTCATCTGATAGGGAACAGACTAGTAGTGTGGGAAGGTGGGTGAGATTGTTCTCATCTGATAGGGAACAGACTAGTAGTGTGGGAAGGTGGGTGAGATTGTTCTCATCTGATAGGGAACAGACTAGTAGTGTGGGAAGGTGGGTGAGATTGTTCTCATCTGATAGGGAACAGACTAGTAGTGTGGGAAGGTGGGTGAGATTGTTCTCATCTGATAGGGAACAGACTAGTAGTGTGGGAAGGTGGGTGAGATTGTTCTCATCTGATAGGGAACAGACTAGTAGTGTTGGGAAGGTGGGTGAGATTGTTCTCATCTGATAGGGAACAGACTAGTAGTGTGGGAAGGTGGGTGAGATTGTTCTCATCTGATAGGGAACAGACTAGTAGTGTGGGAAGGTGGGTGAGATTGTTCTCATCTGATAGGGAACAGACTAGTAGTGTTGGAAGGTGGGTGAGATTGTTCTCATCTGATAGGGAACAGACTAGTAGTGTTGGAAGGTGGGTGAGACTAGTAGCGTGGGAAGGTGGGTGAGATTGTTCTCATCTGATAGGGAACAGACTAGTAGTGTGGGAAGGTGGGTGAGATTGTTCTCATCTGATAGGGAACAGACTAGTAGTGTGGGAAGGTGGGTGAGATTGTTCTCATCTGATAGGGAACAGACTAGTAGTGTGGGAAGGTGGGTGAGATTGTTCTCATCTGATAGGGAACAGACTAGTAGTGTTGGAAGGTGGGTGAGATTGTTCTCATCTGATAGGGAACAGACTAGTAGTGTGGGAAGGTGGGTGAGATTGTTCTCATCTGATAGGGAACAGACTAGTAGTGTGGGAAGGTGGGTGAGATTGTTCTCATCTGATAGGGAACAGACTAGTAGTGTTGGAAGGTGGGTGAGATTGTTCTCATCTGATAGGGAACAGACTAGTAGTGTGGGAAGGTGGGTGAGATTGTTCTCATCTGATAGGGAACAGACTAGTAGTGTGGGAAGGTGGGTGAGATTGTTCTCATCTGATAGGGAACAGACTAGTAGTGTGGGAAGGTGGGTGAGATTGTTCTCATCTGATAGGGAACAGACTAGTAGTGTGGGAAGGTGGGTGAGATTGTTCTCATCTGATAGGGAACAGACTAGTAGTGTGGGAAGGTGGGTGAGATTGTTCTCATCTGATAGGGAACAGACTAGTAGTGTGGGAAGGTGGGTGAGATTGTTCTCATCTGATAGGGAACAGACTAGTAGTGTGGGAAGGTGGGTGAGATTGTTCTCATCTGATAGGGAACAGACTAGTAGTGTGGGAAGGTGGGTGAGATTGTTCTCATCTGATAGGGAACAGACTAGTAGTGTTGGAAGGTGGGTGAGATTGTTCTCATCTGATAGGGAACAGACTAGTAGTGTAGGAAGGTGGGTGAGATTGTTCTCATCTGATAGGGAACAGACTAGTAGTGTGGGAAGGTGGGTGAGATTGTTCTCATCTGATAGGGAACAGACTAGTAGTGTTGGAAGGTGGGTGAGACTAGTAGCGTGGGAAGGTGGGTGAGATTGTTCTCATCTGATAGGGAACAGACTAGTAGTGTGGGAAGGTGGGTGAGATTGTTCTCATCTGATAGGGAACAGACTAGTAGTGTGGGAAGGTGGGTGAGATTGTTCTCATCTGATAGGGAACAGACTAGTAGTGTGGGAAGGTGGGTGAGATTGTTCTCATCTGATAGGGAACAGACTAGTAGTGTTGGAAGGTGGGTGAGATTGTTCTCATCTGATAGGGAACAGACTAGTAGTGTTGGAAGGTGGGTGAGACTAGTAGCGTGGGAAGGTGGGTGAGATTGTTCTCATCTGATAGGGAACAGACTAGTAGTGTGGGAAGGTGGGTGAGATTGTTCTCATCTGATAGGGAACAGACTAGTAGTGTGGGAAGGTGGGTGAGATTGTTCTCATCTGATAGGGAACAGACTAGTAGTGTGGGAAGGTGGGTGAGATTGTTCTCATCTGATAGGGAACAGACTAGTAGTGTGGGAAGGTGGGTGAGATTGTTCTCATCTGATAGGGAACAGACTAGTAGTGTGGGAAGGTGGGTGAGATTGTTCTCATCTGATAGGGAACAGACTAGTAGTGTGGGAAGGTGGGTGAGATTGTTCTCATCTGATAGGGAACAGACTAGTAGTGTTGGGAAGGTGGGTGAGATTGTTCTCATCTGATAGGGAACAGACTAGTAGTGTGGGAAGGTGGGTGAGATTGTTCTCATCTGATAGGGAACAGACTAGTAGTGTGGGAAGGTGGGTGAGATTGTTCTCATCTGATAGGGAACAGACTAGTAGTGTGGGAAGGTGGGTGAGATTGTTCTCATCTGATAGGGAACAGACTAGTAGTGTTGGAAGGTGGGTGAGACTAGTAGGTGGGAAGGTGGGTGAGATTGTTCTCATCTGATAGGGAACAGACTAGTAGTGTGGGAAGGTGGGTGAGATTGTTCTCATCTGATAGGGAACAGACTAGTAGTGTGGGAAGGTGGGTGAGATTGTTCTCATCTGATAGGGAACAGACTAGTAGTGTGGGAAGGTGGGTGAGATTGTTCTCATCTGATAGGGAACAGACTAGTAGTGTGGGAAGGTGGGTGAGATTGTTCTCATCTGATAGGGAACAGACTAGTAGTGTTGGAAGGTGGGTGAGACTAGTAGCGTGGGAAGGTGGGTGAGATTGTTCTCATCTGATAGGGAACAGACTAGTAGTGTGGGAAGGTGGGTGAGATTGTTCTCATCTGATAGGGAACAGACTAGTAGTGTGGGAAGGTGGGTGAGATTGTTCTCATCTGATAGGGAACAGACTAGTAGTGTAGGAAGGTGGGTGAGATTGTTCTCATCTGATAGGGAACAGACTAGTAGTGTTGGAAGGTGGGTGAGATTGTTCTCATCTGATAGGGAACAGACTAGTAGTGTGGGAAGGTGGGTGAGATTGTTCTCATCTGATAGGGAACAGACTAGTAGTGTTGGAAGGTGGGTGAGACTAGTAGCGTGGGAAGGTGGGTGAGATTGTTCTCATCTGATAGGGAACAGACTAGTAGTGTGGGAAGGTGGGTGAGATTGTTCTCATCTGATAGGGAACAGACTAGTAGTGTGGGAAGGTGGGTGAGATTGTTCTCATCTGATAGGGAACAGACTAGTAGTGTGGGAAGGTGGGTGAGATTGTTCTCATCTGATAGGGAACAGACTAGTAGTGTGGGAAGGTGGGTGAGATTGTTCTCATCTGATAGGGAACAGACTAGTAGTGTTGGAAGGTGGGTGAGACTAGTAGCGTGGGAAGGTGGGTGAGATTGTTCTCATCTGATAGGGAACAGACTAGTAGTGTGGGAAGGTGGGTGAGATTGTTCTCATCTGATAGGGAACAGACTAGTAGTGTGGGAAGGTGGGTGAGATTGTTCTCATCTGATAGGGAACAGACTAGTAGTGTGGGAAGGTGGGTGAGATTGTTCTCATCTGATAGGGAACAGACTAGTAGTGTGGGAAGGTGGGTGAGATTGTTCTCATCTGATAGGGAACAGACTAGTAGTGTTGGAAGGTGGGTGAGATTGTTCTCATCTGATAGGGAACAGACTAGTAGTGTGGGAAGGTGGGTGAGATTGTTCTCATCTGATAGGGAACAGACTAGTAGTGTTGGGAAGGTGGGTGAGATTGTTCTCATCTGATAGGGAACAGACTAGTAGTGTGGGAAGGTGGGTGAGATTGTTCTCATCTGATAGGGAACAGACTAGTAGTGTGGGAAGGTGGGTGAGATTGTTCTCATCTGATAGGGAACAGACTAGTAGTGTTGGAAGGTGGGTGAGATTGTTCTCATCTGATAGGGAACAGACTAGTAGTGTTGGAAGGTGGGTGAGACTAGTAGCGTGGGAAGGTGGGTGAGATTGTTCTCATCTGATAGGGAACAGAGTAGTAGCGTGGGAAGGTGGGTGAGATTGTTCTCATCTGATAGGGAACAGACTAGTAGCGTGGGAAGGTGGGTGAGATTGTTCTCATCTGATAGGGAACAGACTAGTAGTGTGGGAAGGTGGGTGAGATTGTTCTCATCTGATAGGGAACAGACTAGTAGTGTGGGAAGGTGGGTGAGATTGTTCTCATCTGATAGGGAACAGACTAGTAGTGTGGGAAGGTGGGTGAGATTGTTCTCATCTGATAGGGAACAGACTAGTAGTGTGGGAAGGTGGGTGAGATTGTTCTCATCTGATAGGGAACAGACTAGTAGTGTGGGAAGGTGGGTGAGATTGTTCTCATCTGATAGGGAACAGACTAGTAGTGTGGGAAGGTGGGTGAGATTGTTCTCATCTGATAGGGAACAGACTAGTAGTGTGGGAAGGTGGGTGAGATTGTTCTCATCTGATAGGGAACAGACTAGTAGTGTGGGAAGGTGGGTGAGATTGTTCTCATCTGATAGGGAACAGACTAGTAGTGTTGGAAGGTGGGTGAGATTGTTCTCATCTGATAGGGAACAGACTAGTAGTGTGGGAAGGTGGGTGAGATTGTTCTCATCTGATAGGGAACAGACTAGTAGTGTTGGAAGGTGGGTGAGACTAGTAGCGTGGGAAGGTGGGTGAGATTGTTCTCATCTGATAGGGAACAGACTAGTAGTGTGGGAAGGTGGGTGAGATTGTTCTCATCTGATAGGGAACAGACTAGTAGTGTGGGAAGGTGGGTGAGATTGTTCTCATCTGATAGGGAACAGACTAGTAGTGTTGGGAAGGTGGGTGAGATTGTTCTCATCTGATAGGGAACAGACTAGTAGTGTGGGAAGGTGGGTGAGATTGTTCTCATCTGATAGGGAACAGACTAGTAGTGTGGGAAGGTGGGTGAGATTGTTCTCATCTGATAGGGAACAGACTAGTAGTGTTGGAAGGTGGGTGAGATTGTTCTCATCTGATAGGGAACAGACTAGTAGTGTGGGAAGGTGGGTGAGATTGTTCTCATCTGATAGGGAACAGACTAGTAGTGTTGGAAGGTGGGTGAGACTAGTAGCGTGGGAAGGTGGGTGAGATTGTTCTCATCTGATAGGGAACAGACTAGTAGTGTGGGAAGGTGGGTGAGATTGTTCTCATCTGATAGGGAACAGACTAGTAGTGTGGGAAGGTGGGTGAGATTGTTCTCATCTGATAGGGAACAGACTAGTAGTGTGGGAAGGTGGGTGAGATTGTTCTCATCTGATAGGGAACAGACTAGTAGTGTTTAGGAAGTTGGGTGAGATTGTTCTCATCTGATAGGGAACAGACTAGTAGTGTGGGAAGGTGGGTGAGATTGTTCTCATCTGATAGGGAACAGACTAGTAGTGTGGGAAGGTGGGTGAGATTGTTCTCATCTGATAGGGAACAGACTAGTAGTGTGGGAAGGTGGGTGAGATTGTTCTCATCTGATAGGGAACAGACTAGTAGTGTTGGAAGGTGGGTGAGACTAGTAGCGTGGGAAGGTGGGTGAGATTGTTCTCATCTGATAGGGAACAGACTAGTAGTGTGGGAAGGTGGGTGAGATTGTTCTCATCTGATAGGGAACAGACTAGTAGTGTGGGAAGGTGGGTGAGATTGTTCTCATCTGATAGGGAACAGACTAGTAGTGTGGGAAGGTGGGTGAGATTGTTCTCATCTGATAGGGAACAGACTAGTAGTGTGGGAAGGTGGGTGAGATTGTTCTCATCTGATAGGGAACAGACTAGTAGTGTAGGAAGGTGGGTGAGATTGTTCTCATCTGATAGGGAACAGACTAGTAGTGTGGGAAGGTGGGTGAGATTGTTCTCATCTGATAGGGAACAGACTAGTAGTGTGGGAAGGTGGGTGAGATTGTTCTCATCTGATAGGGAACAGACTAGTAGTGTGGGAAGGTGGGTGAGATTGTTCTCATCTGATAGGGAACAGACTAGTAGTGTGGGAAGGTGGGTGAGATTGTTCTCATCTGATAGGGAACAGACTAGTAGTGTGGGAAGGTGGGTGAGATTGTTCTCATCTGATAGGGAACAGACTAGTAGTGTTGGAAGGTGGGTGAGACTAGTAGCGTGGGAAGGTGGGTGAGATTGTTCTCATCTGATAGGGAACAGACTAGTAGTGTGGGAAGGTGGGTGAGATTGTTCTCATCTGATAGGGAACAGACTAGTAGTGTGGGAAGGTGGGTGAGATTGTTCTCATCTGATAGGGAACAGACTAGTAGTGTGGGAAGGTGGGTGAGATTGTTCTCATCTGATAGGGAACAGACTAGTAGTGTGGGAAGGTGGGTGAGATTGTTCTCATCTGATAGGGAACAGACTAGTAGTGTTGGAAGGTGGGTGAGACTAGTAGCGTGGGAAGGTGGGTGAGATTGTTCTCATCTGATAGGGAACAGACTAGTAGTGTGGGAAGGTGGGTGAGATTGTTCTCATCTGATAGGGAACAGACTAGTAGTGTGGGAAGGTGGGTGAGATTGTTCTCATCTGATAGGGAACAGACTAGTAGTGTAGGAAGGTGGGTGAGATTGTTCTCATCTGATAGGGAACAGACTAGTAGTGTTGGAAGGTGGGTGAGATTGTTCTCATCTGATAGGGAACAGACTAGTAGTGTTGGAAGGTGGGTGAGATTGTTCTCATCTGATAGGGAACAGACTAGTAGTGTTGGAAGGTGGGTGAGACTAGTAGCGTGGGAAGGTGGGTGAGATTGTTCTCATCTGATAGGGAACAGACTAGTAGTGTGGGAAGGTGGGTGAGATTGTTCTCATCTGATAGGGAACAGACTAGTAGTGTGGGAAGGTGGGTGAGATTGTTCTCATCTGATAGGGAACAGACTAGTAGTGTGGGAAGGTGGGTGAGATTGTTCTCATCTGATAGGGAACAGACTAGTAGTGTTGGAAGGTGGGTGAGATTGTTCTCATCTGATAGGGAACAGACTAGTAGTGTTGGAAGGTGGGTGAGACTAGTAGCGTGGGAAGGTGGGTGAGATTGTTCTCATCTGATAGGGAACAGACTAGTAGTGTGGGAAGGTGGGTGAGATTGTTCTCATCTGATAGGGAACAGACTAGTAGTGTGGGAAGGTGGGTGAGATTGTTCTCATCTGATAGGGAACAGACTAGTAGTGTGGGAAGGTGGGTGAGATTGTTCTCATCTGATAGGGAACAGACTAGTAGTGTGGGAAGGTGGGTGAGATTGTTCTCATCTGATAGGGAACAGACTAGTAGTGTTGGAAGGTGGGTGAGATTGTTCTCATCTGATAGGGAACAGACTAGTAGTGTGGGAAGGTGGGTGAGATTGTTCTCATCTGATAGGGAACAGACTAGTAGTGTTGGGAAGGTGGGTGAGATTGTTCTCATCTGATAGGGAACAGACTAGTAGTGTGGGAAGGTGGGTGAGATTGTTCTCATCTGATAGGGAACAGACTAGTAGTGTGGGAAGGTGGGTGAGATTGTTCTCATCTGATAGGGAACAGACTAGTAGTGTTGGAAGGTGGGTGAGATTGTTCTCATCTGATAGGGAACAGACTAGTAGTGTTGGAAGGTGGGTGAGACTAGTAGCGTGGGAAGGTGGGTGAGATTGTTCTCATCTGATAGGGAACAGACTAGTAGTGTGGGAAGGTGGGTGAGATTGTTCTCATCTGATAGGGAACAGACTAGTAGTGTGGGAAGGTGGGTGAGATTGTTCTCATCTGATAGGGAACAGACTAGTAGTGTGGGAAGGTGGGTGAGATTGTTCTCATCTGATAGGGAACAGACTAGTAGTGTGGGAAGGTGGGTGAGATTGTTCTCATCTGATAGGGAACAGACTAGTAGTGTGGGAAGGTGGGTGAGATTGTTCTCATCTGATAGGGAACAGACTAGTAGTGTGGGAAGGTGGGTGAGATTGTTCTCATCTGATAGGGAACAGACTAGTAGTGTTGGGAAGGTGGGTGAGATTGTTCTCATCTGATAGGGAACAGACTAGTAGTGTGGGAAGGTGGGTGAGATTGTTCTCATCTGATAGGGAACAGACTAGTAGTGTGGGAAGGTGGGTGAGATTGTTCTCATCTGATAGGGAACAGACTAGTAGTGTGGGAAGGTGGGTGAGATTGTTCTCATCTGATAGGGAACAGACTAGTAGTGTGGGAAGGTGGGTGAGATTGTTCTCATCTGATAGGGAACAGACTAGTAGTGTTGGAAGGTGGGTGAGATTGTTCTCATCTGATAGGGAACAGACTAGTAGTGTTGGAAGGTGGGTGAGACTAGTAGCGTGGGAAGGTGGGTGAGATTGTTCTCATCTGATAGGGAACAGACTAGTAGTGTGGGAAGGTGGGTGAGATTGTTCTCATCTGATAGGGAACAGACTAGTAGTGTGGGAAGGTGGGTGAGATTGTTCTCATCTGATAGGGAACAGACTAGTAGTGTTGGGAAGGTGGGTGAGATTGTTCTCATCTGATAGGGAACAGACTAGTAGTGTTGGAAGGTGGGTGAGATTGTTCTCATCTGATAGGGAACAGACTAGTAGTGTGGGAAGGTGGGTGAGATTGTTCTCATCTGATAGGGAACAGACTAGTAGTGTTGGAAGGTGGGTGAGATTGTTCTCATCTGATAGGGAACAGACTAGTAGTGTGGGAAGGTGGGTGAGATTGTTCTCATCTGATAGGGAACAGACTAGTAGTGTTGGAAGGTGGGTGAGACTAGTAGCGTGGGAAGGTGGGTGAGATTGTTCTCATCTGATAGGGAACAGACTAGTAGTGTGGGAAGGTGGGTGAGATTGTTCTCATCTGATAGGGAACAGACTAGTAGTGTGGGAAGGTGGGTGAGATTGTTCTCATCTGATAGGGAACAGACTAGTAGTGTGGGAATGTGGGTGAGATTGTTCTCATCTGATAGGGAACAGACTAGTAGTGTTTAGGAAGTTGGGTGAGATTGTTCTCATCTGATAGGGAACAGACTAGTAGTGTTGGAAGGTGGGTGAGATTGTTCTCATCTGATAGGGAACAGACTAGTAGTGTGGGAAGGTGGGTGAGATTGTTCTCATCTGATAGGGAACAGACTAGTAGTGTTGGAAGGTGGGTGAGATTGTTCTCATCTGATAGGGAACAGACTAGTAGTGTGGGAAGGTGGGTGAGATTGTTCTCATCTGATAGGGAACAGACTAGTAGTGTGGGAAGGTGGGTGAGATTGTTCTCATCTGATAGGGAACAGACTAGTAGTGTTGGAAGGTGGGTGAGATTGTTCTCATCTGATAGGGAACAGACTAGTAGTGTGGGAAGGTGGGTGAGATTGTTCTCATCTGATAGGGAACAGACTAGTAGTGTGGGAAGGTGGGTGAGATTGTTCTCATCTGATAGGGAACAGACTAGTAGTGTGGGAAGGTGGGTGAGATTGTTCTCATCTGATAGGGAACAGACTAGTAGTGTTGGGAAGGTGGGTGAGATTGTTCTCATCTGATAGGGAACAGACTAGTAGTGTAGGAAGGTGGGTGAGATTGTTCTCATCTGATAGGGAACAGACTAGTAGTGTTGGAAGGTGGGTGAGATTGTTCTCATCTGATAGGGAACAGACTAGTAGTGTGGGAAGGTGGGTGAGATTGTTCTCATCTGATAGGGAACAGACTAGTAGTGTTGGAAGGTGGGTGAGACTAGTAGCGTGGGAAGGTGGGTGAGATTGTTCTCATCTGATAGGGAACAGACTAGTAGTGTGGGAAGGTGGGTGAGATTGTTCTCATCTGATAGGGAACAGACTAGTAGTGTGGGAAGGTGGGTGAGATTGTTCTCATCTGATAGGGAACAGACTAGTAGTGTGGGAAGGTGGGTGAGATTGTTCTCATCTGATAGGGAACAGACTAGTAGTGTGGGAAGGTGGGTGAGATTGTTCTCATCTGATAGGGAACAGACTAGTAGTGTTGGAAGGTGGGTGAGACTAGTAGCGTGGGAAGGTGGGTGAGATTGTTCTCATCTGATAGGGAACAGACTAGTAGTGTGGGAAGGTGGGTGAGATTGTTCTCATCTGATAGGGAACAGACTAGTAGTGTGGGAAGGTGGGTGAGATTGTTCTCATCTGATAGGGAACAGACTAGTAGTGTGGGAAGGTGGGTGAGATTGTTCTCATCTGATAGGGAACAGACTAGTAGTGTGGGAAGGTGGGTGAGATTGTTCTCATCTGATAGGGAACAGACTAGTAGTGTGGGAAGGTGGGTGAGATTGTTCTCATCTGATAGGGAACAGACTAGTAGTGTGGGAAGGTGGGTGAGATTGTTCTCATCTGATAGGGAACAGACTAGTAGTGTGGGAAGGTGGGTGAGATTGTTCTCATCTGATAGGGAACAGACTAGTAGTGTGGGAAGGTGGGTGAGATTGTTCTCATCTGATAGGGAACAGACTAGTAGTGTGGGAAGGTGGGTGAGATTGTTCTCATCTGATAGGGAACAGACTAGTAGTGTGGGAAGGTGGGTGAGATTGTTCTCATCTGATAGGGAACAGACTAGTAGTGTTGGAAGGTGGGTGAGACTAGTAGCGTGGGAAGGTGGGTGAGATTGTTCTCATCTGATAGGGAACAGACTAGTAGTGTGGGAAGGTGGGTGAGATTGTTCTCATCTGATAGGGAACAGACTAGTAGTGTGGGAAGGTGGGTGAGATTGTTCTCATCTGATAGGGAACAGACTAGTAGTGTTGGAAGGTGGGTGAGATTGTTCTCATCTGATAGGGAACAGACTAGTAGTGTGGGAAGGTGGGTGAGATTGTTCTCATCTGATAGGGAACAGACTAGTAGTGTTGGAAGGTGGGTGAGACTAGTAGCGTGGGAAGGTGGGTGAGATTGTTCTCATCTGATAGGGAACAGACTAGTAGTGTGGGAAGGTGGGTGAGATTGTTCTCATCTGATAGGGAACAGACTAGTAGTGTGGGAAGGTGGGTGAGATTGTTCTCATCTGATAGGGAACAGACTAGTAGTGTGGGAAGGTGGGTGAGATTGTTCTCATCTGATAGGGAACAGACTAGTAGTGTTGGAAGGTGGGTGAGATTGTTCTCATCTGATAGGGAACAGACTAGTAGTGTTGGAAGGTGGGTGAGACTAGTAGCGTGGGAAGGTGGGTGAGATTGTTCTCATCTGATAGGGAACAGACTAGTAGTGTGGGAAGGTGGGTGAGATTGTTCTCATCTGATAGGGAACAGACTAGTAGTGTGGGAAGGTGGGTGAGATTGTTCTCATCTGATAGGGAACAGACTAGTAGTGTGGGAAGGTGGGTGAGATTGTTCTCATCTGATAGGGAACAGACTAGTAGTGTGGGAAGGTGGGTGAGATTGTTCTCATCTGATAGGGAACAGACTAGTAGTGTGGGAAGGTGGGTGAGATTGTTCTCATCTGATAGGGAACAGACTAGTAGTGTGGGAAGGTGGGTGAGATTGTTCTCATCTGATAGGGAACAGACTAGTAGTGTGGGAAGGTGGGTGAGATTGTTCTCATCTGATAGGGAACAGACTAGTAGTGTGGGAAGGTGGGTGAGATTGTTCTCATCTGATAGGGAACAGACT
>NW_025548967.1:0-165998 GCF_905237065.1 Salmo salar
ACTGTGTCTGCTAGATCAACACGGTATAGATGAGGAAGTTCCTGTTACTGTCTGTTACTGTGTCTGCTAGATCAACATGATATTGATGAGGAAGTTACTGTTACTGTGTCTGCTAGATCAACACGGTATAGATGAGGAGGTTCCTGTTACTGTCTGTTACTGTGTCTGCTAGATCAACATGGTATAGATGAGGAAGTTCCTGTTACTGTGTCTGCTAGATGAAAATGGTATAGATGAGGAAGTTCCTGTTACTGTCTGTTACTGTGTCTGCTAGATCAACACGGTATAGATGAGGAAGTACCTGTTACTCTGTCTGTTACTGTGTCTGCCAGATCAACACGGTATAGATGAGGAAGTTCCTGTTACTGTCTGTTACTGTGTCTGCTAGATCAACATGGTATAGATGAGGAAGTTCCTGTTACTGTCTGTTACTGTTTCTGCTAGATCAACATTGTATAGATGAGGAGGTTCCTGTTACTGTCTGTTACTGTGTCTGCTAGATCAACATGGTATAGATGAGGAATTGCCTGTTACTGTGTCTGCTAGATCAACATTGTATAGATGAGGAAGTTCCTGTTACTGTCTGTTACTGTGTCTGCTAGATCAACATGGTATAGATGAGGAAGTTCCTGTTACTGTGTCTGCTAGATCAACACGGTATAGATGAGGAGGTTCCTGTTACTGTCTGTTACTGTGTCTGCTAGATCAACATGGTATAGATGAGGAAGTTCCTGTTACTGTCTGTTACTGTGTCTGCTAGATCAACATGGTACAGATGAGGAAGTTCCTGTTACTGTCTGTTACTGTGTCTGCTAGATCAACATGGTATAGATGAGGAAGTTCCTGTTACTGTGTCTGCTAGATCAACACGGTATAGATGAGGAGGTTCCTGTTACTGTCTGTTACTGTGTCTGCTAGATCAACATGGTATAGATGAGGAAGTTCCTGTTACTGTGTCTGCTAGATCAACACGGTATAGATGAGGAGGTTCCTTTTACTTTGTCTGCTAGATCAACATGGTATAGATGAGGAAGTCCCTGTTACTGTCTGTTACTGTGTCTGCTAGATCAACATAGTATAGATGAGGAAGATCCTGTTACTGTGTCTGCTAGATCAACATGGTAATAATGAGGAAGTTCCTGTTACTGTGTCTGCTAGATCAACATTGTATAGATGAGGGAGTTCCTGTTACTGTGTCTGCTAGATGAAAATGGTATAGATGAGGAAGTTCCTGTTACTGTCTGTTACTGTGTCTGCTAGATCAACACGGTATAGATGAGGAAGTACCTGTTACTCTGTCTGTTACTGTGTCTGCCAGATCAACACGGTATAGATGAGGAAGTTCCTGTTACTGTCTGTTACTGTGTCTGCTAGATCAACATGGTATAGATGAGGAAGTTCCTGTTACTGTCTGTTACTGTTTCTGCTAGATCAACATTGTATAGATGAGGAGGTTCCTGTTACTGTCTGTTACTGTGTCTGCTAGATCAACATGGTATAGATGAGGAAGTTCCTGTTACTGTGTCTGCTAGATCAACATGGTATAGATGAGGAATTGCCTGTTACTGTGTCTGCTAGATCAACATTGTATAGATGAGGGAGTTCCTGTTACTGTGTCTGCTAGATCAACACGGTATAGATGAGGAGGTTCCTTTTACTTTGTCTGCTAGATCAACATGGTATAGATGAGGAAGTCCCTGTTACTGTCTGTTACTGTGTCTGCTAGATCAACATAGTATAGATGAGGAAGATCCTGTTACTGTGTCTGCTAGATCAACATGGTATAGATGAGGAAGTTCCTGTTACTGTGTCTGCTAGATCAACATTGTATAGATGAGGGAGTTCCTGTTACTGTGTCTGCTAGATGAATATGGTATAGATGAGGAAGTTCCTGTTACTGTCTGTTACTGTGTCTGCTAGATGAAAATGGTATAGATGAGGAAGTTCCTGTTACTGTCTGTTACTGTGTCTGCTAGATCAACACGGTATAGATGAGGAAGTTCCTGTTACTGTGTCTGCTAGATCAACACGGTATAGATGAGGAAGTTCCTGTTACTGTCTGTTACTGTGTCTGCTAGATCAACATGATATTGATGAGGAAGTTACTGTTACTGTGTCTGCTAGATCAACACGGTATAGATGAGGAGGTTCCTGTTACTGTCTGTTACTGTGTCTGCTAGATCAACATGGTATAGATGAGGAAGTTCCTGTTACTGTGTCTGCTAGATCAACACGGTATAGATGAGGAAGTTCCTGTTACTGTGTCTGCTAGATCAACACGGTATAGATGAGGAAGTCCCTGTTACTGTGTCTGCTAGATGAAAATGGTATAGATGAGGAAGTTCCTGTTACTGTCTGTTACTGTGTCTGCTAGATCAACACGGTATAGATGAGGAAGTACCTGTTACTCTGTCTGTTACTGTGTCTGCCAGATCAACACGGTATAGATGAGGAAGTTCCTGTTACTGTCTGTTACTGTGTCTGCTAGATCAACATTGTATAGATGAGGTAGTTCCTGTTACTGTCTGGTACTGTTTCTTCTAGATCAACATTGTATAGATGAGGAAGTTCCTGTTACTGTCTGTTACTGTGTCTGCTAGATCAACATGGTATAGATGAGGAAGTTCCTGTTACTGTCTGTTACTGTGTCTGCTAGATCAACATGGTATAGATGAGGAAGTTCCTGTTACTGTGTCTGCTAGATCAACATGGTATAGATGAGGACGTTCCTGTTACTGTGTCTGCTAGATCAACATAGTATAGATGAGGAAGTTCCTGTTACTGTCTGTTACTGTGTCTGCTAGATCAACATGGTATAGATGAGGAAGTTCCTGTTACTGTGTCTGCTAGATCAACACGGTATAGATGAGGAAGTTCCTGTTACTGTGTCTGCTAGATCAACACGGTATAGATGAGGAGGTTCCTTTTACTGTGTCTGCTAGATCAACATGGTATAGATGAGGAAGTCCCTGTTACTGTCTGTTACTGTGTCTGCTAGATCAACATAGTATAGATGAGGAAGATCCTGTTACTGTGTCTGCTAGATCAACATGGTATAGATGAGGAAGTTCCTGTTACTGTGTCTGCTAGATCAACATTGTATAGATGAGGGAGTTCCTGTTACTGTGTCTGCTAGATGAAAATGGTATAGATGAGGAAGTTCCTGTTACTGTCTGTTACTGTGTCTGCTAGATCAACACGGTATAGATGAGGAAGTACTTGTTACTCTGTCTGTTACTGTGTCTGCCAGATCAACACGGTATAGATGAGGAAGTTCCTGTTACTGTCTGTTACTGTGTCTGCTAGATCAACATGGTATAGATGAGGAAGTTCCTGTTACTGTCTGTTACTGTGTCTGCTAGATCAACATGGTATAGATGAGGAAGTTCCTGTTACTGTGTCTGCTAGATCAACATGGTATAGATGAGGAAGTGCCTGTTACTGTGTCTGCTAGATCAACATGGTATAGATGAGGAAGTTCCTGTTACTGTCTGTTACTGTGTCTGCTAGATCAACATGGTATAGATGAGGAAGTTCCTGTTACTGTGTCTGCTAGATCAACACGGTATAGATGAGGAAGTTCCGGTTACTGTCTGTTACTATGTCTGCTAGATCAACATGGTATAGATGAGGAAGTTCCTGTTACTGTGTCTGCTAGATCAACACGGTATAGATGAGGAAGTTCCTGTTACTGTCTATTACTGTGTCTGCTAGATCAACATGGTATAGATGAGGAAGTTCCTGTTACTGTGTCTGCTAGATCAACATGGTATAGATGAGGAAGTTCCTGTTACTGTGTCTGCTAGATCAACACGGTATAGATGAGGAAGTTCCTGTTACCGTGTCTGCTAGATCAACATGGTATAGATGAGGAAGTTCCTGTTACTCTGTCTGTTACTGTGTCTGCCAGATCAACACGGTAGAGATGAGGAAGTTCCTGTTACTGTGTCTGCTAGATCAACACGGTATAGATGAGGAGGTTCCTGTTACTGTGTCTGCTAGATCAACATGGTATAGATGAGGAAGTTCCTGTTACTGTCTGTTACTGTGTCAACTAGATCAACATAGTATAGATGAGGAAGTTCCTGTTACTGTGTCTGCTAGATCAACATGGTATAGATGAGGAAGTTCCTGTTACTGTGTCTGCTAGATCAACATTGTATAGATGAGGGAGTTCCTGTTACTGTGTCTGCTAGATGAAATGGTATAGATGAGGAAGTTCCTGTTACTGTCTGTTACTGTGTCTGCTAGATCAACATGGTATTGATGAGGGGGTTCCTGTTACTGTGTCTGCTAGATGAAATGGTATAGATGAGGAAGTTCCTGTTACTGTCTATTACTGTGTCTGCTAGATCAACATGGTATAGATGAGGAAGTTCCTGTTACTGTGTCTGCTAGATCAACATGGTATAGATGAGGAAGTTCCTGTTACTGTGTCTGCTAGATCAACACGGTATAGATGAGGAAGTTCCTGTTACCGTGTCTGCTAGATCAACATGGTATAGATGAGGAAGTTCCTGTTACTCTGTCTGTTACTGTGTCTGCCAGATCAACACGGTATAGATGAGGAAGTTCCTGTTACTGTGTCTGCTAGATCAACACGGTATAGATGAGGAGGTTCCTGTTACTGTGTCTGCTAGATCAACATGGTATAGATGAGGAAGTTCCTGTTACTGTCTGTTACTGTGTCAACTAGATCAACATAGTATAGATGAGGAAGTTCCTGTTACTGTGTCTGCTAGATCAACATGGTATAGATGAGGAAGTTCCTGTTACTGTGTCTGCTAGATCAACATTGTATAGATGAGGGAGTTCCTGTTACTGTGTCTGCTAGATGAAATGGTATAGATGAGGAAGTTCCTGTTACTGTCTGTTACTGTGTCTGCTAGATCAACATGGTACAGATGAGGAAGTTCCTGTTACTGTCTGTTACTGTGTCTGCTAGATCAACATGGTATAGATGAGGAAGTTCCTGTTACTGTGTCTGCTAGATCAACACGGTATAGATGAGGAGGTTCCTGTTACTGTCTGTTAATGTGTCTGCTAGATCAACATGGTATAGATGAGGAAGTTCCTGTTACTGTGTCTGCTAGATCAACACGGTATAGATGAGGAGGTTCCTTTTACTTTGTCTGCTAGATCAACATGGTATAGATGAGGAAGTCCCTGTTACTGTCTGTTACTGTGTCTGCTAGATCAACATAGTATAGATGAGGAAGATCCTGTTACTGTGTCTGCTAGATCAACATGGTAATAATGAGGAAGTTCCTGTTACTGTGTCTGCTAGATCAACATTGTATAGATGAGGGAGTTCCTGTTACTGTGTCTGCTAGATGAAAATGGTATAGATGAGGAAGTTCCTGTTACTGTCTGTTACTGTGTCTGCTAGATCAACACGGTATAGATGAGGAAGTACCTGTTACTCTGTCTGTTACTGTGTCTGCCAGATCAACACGGTATAGATGAGGAAGTTCCTGTTACTGTCTGTTACTGTGTCTGCTAGATCAACATGGTATAGATGAGGAAGTTCCTGTTACTGTCTGTTACTGTTTCTGCTAGATCAACATTGTATAGATGAGGAGGTTCCTGTTACTGTCTGTTAGTGTGTCTGCTAGATCAACATGGTATAGATGAGGAATTGCCTGTTACTGTGTCTGCTAGATCAACATTGTATAGATGAGGAAGTTCCTGTTACTGTCTGTTACTGTGTCTGCTAGATCAACATGGTATAGATGAGGAAGTTCCTGTTACTGTGTCTGCTAGATCAACACGGTATAGATGAGGAGGTTCCTGTTACTGTCTGTTACTGTGTCTGCTAGATCAACATGGTATAGATGAGGAAGTTCCTGTTACTGTCTGTTACTGTGTCTGCTAGATCAACATGGTACAGATGAGGAAGTTCCTGTTACTGTCTGTTACTGTGTCTGCTAGATCAACATGGTATAGATGAGGAAGTTCCTGTTACTGTGTCTGCTAGATCAACACGGTATAGATGAGGAGGTTCCTGTTACTGTCTGTTACTGTGTCTGCTAGATCAACATGGTATAGATGAGGAAGTTCCTGTTACTGTGTCTGCTAGATCAACACGGTATAGATGAGGAGGTTCCTTTTACTTTGTCTGCTAGATCAACATGGTATAGATGAGGAAGTCCCTGTTACTGTCTGTTACTGTGTCTGCTAGATCAACATAGTATAGATGAGGAAGATCCTGTTACTGTGTCTGCTAGATCAACATGGTAATAATGAGGAAGTTCCTGTTACTGTGTCTGCTAGATCAACATTGTATAGATGAGGGAGTTCCTGTTACTGTGTCTGCTAGATGAAAATGGTATAGATGAGGAAGTTCCTGTTACTGTCTGTTACTGTGTCTGCTAGATCAACACGGTATAGATGAGGAAGTACCTGTTACTCTGTCTGTTACTGTGTCTGCCAGATCAACACGGTATAGATGAGGAAGTTCCTGTTACTGTCTGTTACTGTGTCTGCTAGATCAACATGGTATAGATGAGGAAGTTCCTGTTACTGTCTGTTACTGTTTCTGCTAGATCAACATTGTATAGATGAGGAGGTTCCTGTTACTGTCTGTTACTGTGTCTGCTAGATCAACATGGTATAGATGAGGAAGTTCCTGTTACTGTGTCTGCTAGATCAACATGGTATAGATGAGGAATTGCCTGTTACTGTGTCTGCTAGATCAACATTGTATAGATGAGGGAGTTCCTGTTACTGTGTCTGCTAGATCAACACGGTATAGATGAGGAGGTTCCTTTTACTTTGTCTGCTAGATCAACATGGTATAGATGAGGAAGTCCCTGTTACTGTCTGTTACTGTGTCTGCTAGATCAACATAGTATAGATGAGGAAGATCCTGTTACTGTGTCTGCTAGATCAACATGGTATAGATGAGGAAGTTCCTGTTACTGTGTCTGCTAGATCAACATTGTATAGATGAGGGAGTTCCTGTTACTGTGTCTGCTAGATGAATATGGTATAGATGAGGAAGTTCCTGTTACTGTCTGTTACTGTGTCTGCTAGATGAATATGGTATAGATGAGGAAGTTCCTGTTACTGTCTGTTACTGTGTCTGCTAGATCAACACGGTATAGATGAGGAAGTTCCTGTTACTGTGTCTGCTAGATCAACACGGTATAGATGAGGAAGTTCCTGTTACTGTCTGTTACTGTGTCTGCTAGATCAACATGATATTGATGAGGAAGTTACTGTTACTGTGTCTGCTAGATCAACACGGTATAGATGAGGAGGTTCCTGTTACTGTCTGTTACTGTGTCTGCTAGATCAACATGGTATAGATGAGGAAGTTCCTGTTACTGTGTCTGCTAGATGAACATGGTATAGATGAGGAAGTTCCTGTTACTGTCTGTTACTGTGTCTGCTAGATCAACACGGTATAGATGAGGAAGTACCTGTTACTCTGTCTGTTACTGTGTCTGCCAGATCAACACGGTATAGATGAGGAAGTTCCTGTTACTGTGTCTGCTAGATCAACATGGTATAGATGAGGAAGTTCCTGTTACTGTCTGTTACTGTTTCTGCTAGATCAACATTGTATAGATGAGGAGGTTCCTGTTACTGTCTGTTACTGTGTCTGCTAGATCAACATGGTATAGATGAGGAAGTTCCTGTTACTGTGTCTGCTAGATCAACATGGTATAGATGAGGAAGTGCCTGTTACTGTGTCTGCTAGATCAACATGGTATAGATGAGGAAGTTCCTGTTACTGTCTGTTACTGTGTCTGCTAGATCAACACGGTATAGATGAGGAAGTTCCTGTTACTGTGTCTGCTAGATCAACCCGGTATAGATGAGGAAGTTCCGGTTACTGTCTGTTACTATGTCTGCTAGATCAACATGGTATAGATGAGGAAGTTCCTGTTACAGTGTCTGCTAGATCAACATGGTATAGATGAGGAAGTTCCTGTTACTGTGTCTGCTAGATCAACATGGTATAGATGAGGAAGTTCCTGTTACTGTGTCTGCTAGATCAACACGGTATAGATGAGGAAGTTCCTGTTACCGTGTCTGCTAGATCAACATGGTATAGATGAGGAAGTTCCTGTTACTGTGTCTGCTAGATCAACACGGTATAGATGAGGAGGTTCCTGTTACTGTGTCTGCTAGATCAACATGGTATAGATGAGGAAGTTCCTGTTACTGTCTGTTACTGTGTCAACTAGATCAACATAGTATAGATGAGGAAGTTCCTGTTACTGTGTCTGCTAGATCAACATGGTATAGATGAGGAAGTTCCTGTTACTGTGTCTGCTAGATCAACATGGTATAGATGAGGGAGGTCCTGTTACTGTGTCTGCTAGATCAACATGTTATTGATGAGGAAGTTCCTGTTACTGTGTCTGCTAGATCAACATTGTATAGATGAGGGAGTTCCTGTTACTGTGTCTGCTAGATGAAAATGGTATAGATGAGGAAGTTCCTGTTACTCTGTCTGTTACTGTGTCTGCCAGATCAACACGGTATAGATGAGGAAGTTCCTGTTACTGTCTGTTACTGTGTCTGCTAGATCAACATGGTATAGATGAGGAAGTTCCTGTTACTGTCTGTTACTGTTTCTGCTAGATCAACATTGTGTAGATGAGGAAGTTCCTGTTACTGTCTGTTACTGTGTCTGCTAGATCAACATGGTATAGATGAGGAAGTTCCTGTTACTGTCTGTTACTGTGTCTGCTAGATCAACATGGTATAGATGAGGAATTTCCTGTTACTGTGTCTGCTAGATCAACATGGTATAGATGAGGAAGTTCCTGTTACTGTGTCTGCTAGATCAACATAGTATAGATGAGGAAGTTCCTGTTACTGTCTGTTACTGTGTCTGCTAGATCAACATGGTATAGATGAGGAAGTTCCTGTTACTGTGTCTGCTAGATCAACATGGTATAGATGAGGAAGTTCCTGTTACTGTGTCTGCTAGATCAACACGGTATAGATGAGGAGGTTCCTTTTACTGTGTCTGCTAGATGAAAATGGTATAGATGAGGAAGTTCCTGTTACTGTCTGTTACTGTGTCTGCTAGATCAACACGGTATAGATGATGACGTACCTGTTACTCTGTCTGTTACGGTGTCTGCCAGATCAACACGGTAAAGATGAGGAAGTTCCTGTTACTGTCTGTTACTGTGTCTGCTAGATCAACATGGTATAGATGAGGAAGTTCCTGTTACTGTCTGTTACTGTTTCTGCTAGATCAACATTGTATAGATGAGGAGGTTCCTGTTACTGTCTGTTACTATGTCTGCTAGATCAACATGGTATAGATGAGGAAGTTCCTGTTACTGTGTCTGCTAGATCAACATAGTACAGATGAGGAAGTTCCTGTTACTGTCTCTGCTAGATCAACATGGTATAGATGAGGAAGTTCCTGTTACTGTCTGTTACTGTGTCTGCTAGATCAACACGGTATAGATGAGGAAGTTCCTGTTACTGTGTCTGCTAGATCAATACGGTATAGATGAGGAAGTTCCGGTTACTGTCTGTTACTATGTCTGCTAGATCAACATGGTATAGATGAGGAAGTTCCTGTTACTGTGTCTGCTAGATCAACATGGTATAGATGAGGAAGTTCCTGTTACTGTCTGTTACTGTGTCTGCTAGATCAACATGGTATAGATGAGGAAGTTCCTGTTACTGTCTGTTACTGTGTCTGCTAGATCAACATGGTATAGATGAGGAAGTTCCTGTTACTGTGTCTGCTAGATCAACACGGTATAGATGAGGAAGTACCTGTTACTCTGTCTGTTACTGTGTCTGCCAGATCAACACGGTATAGATGAGGAAGTTCCTGTTACTGTCTGTTACTGTGTCTGCTAGATCAACAAGGTTTAGATGAGGAAGTTCCTGTTACTGTCTGTTACTGTTTCTGCTAGATCAACATTGTATAGATGAGGAAGTTCCTGTTACTGTCTGTTACTGTGTCTGCTAGATCAACATGGTATAGATGAGGAAGTTCCTGTTACTGTCTGTTACTGTGTCTGCTAGATCAACATGGTATAGATGAGGAAGTTCCTGTTACTGTGTCTGCTAGATCAACATGGTATAGATGAGGAAGTTCCTGTTACTGTGTCTGCTAGATCAACATAGTATAGATGAGGAAGTTCCTGTTACTGTCTGTTACTGTGTCTGCTAGATCAACATGGTATAGATGAGGAAGTTCCTGTTACTGTGTCTGCTAGATCAACATGGTATAGATGAGGAAGTTCCTGTTACTGTGTCTGCTAGATCAACACGGTATAGATGAGGAGGTTCCTTTTACTGTGTCTGCTAGATGAAAATGGTATAGATGAGGAAGTTCCTGTTACTGTCTGTTACTGTGTCTGCTAGATCAACACGGTATAGATGATGAAGTACCTGTTACTCTGTCTGTTACTGTGTCTGCCAGATCAACACGGTAAAGATGAGGAAGTTCCTGTTACTGTCTGTTACTGTGTCTGCTAGATCAACATGGTATAGATGAGGAAGTTCCTGTTACTGTCTGTTACTGTTTCTGCTAGATCAACATTGTATAGATGAGGAGGTTCCTGTTACTGTCTGTTACTATGTCTGCCAGTATCAACATGGTATAGATGAGGAAGTTCCTGTTACTGTGTCTGCTAGATCAACATAGTACAGATGAGGAAGTTCCTGTTACTGTCTCTGCTAGATCAACATAGTATAGATGAGGAAGTTCCTGTTACTGTCTGTTACTGTGTCTGCTAGATCAACATGGTATAGATGAGGAAGTTCCTGTTACTGTGTCTGCTAGATCAACACGGTATAGATGAGGAAGTTCCTGTTACTGTGTCTGCTAGATCAACATGGTATAGATGAGGAAGTTCCTGTTACTGTCTGTTACTGTGTCTGCTAGATCAACACGGTATAGATGAGGAAGTTCCTGTTACTGTGTCTGCTAGATCAATACGGTATAGATGAGGAAGTTCCGGTTACTGTCTGTTACTATGTCTGCTAGATCAACATGGTATAGATGAGGAAGTTCCTGTTACTGTGTCTGCTAGATCAACATGGTATAGATGAGGAAGTTCCTGTTACTGTCTGTTACTGTGTCTGCTAGATCAACATGGTATAGATGAGGAAGTTCCTGTTACTGTCTGTTACTGTGTCTGCTAGATCAACATGGTACAGTTGAGGAAGTTCCTGTTACTCTCTGTTACTGTGTCTGCTAGATCAACACGGTATGGATGAGTAAGTTCCTGGTACTGTGTCTGCTAGATCAATACGGTATAGATGAGGAAGGTCCTGTTACTGTCTGTTACTATGTCTGCTAGATCAACATGGTATAGATGAGGAAGTTCCTTTTACTGTGTCTGCTAGATCAACACGGTATAGATGAGGAAGTTCCTGTTACTGTCTTTTACTGTGTCTGCTAGATCAACATGGTATAGATGAGGAAGTTCCTATTACTGTGTCTGCTAGATCAACATAGTACAGATGAAGAAGTTCCTGTTACTGTCTCTGCTAGATCAACATAGTATAGATGAGGAAGTTCCTGTTACTGTCTGTTACTGTGTCTGCTAGATCAACACGGTATAGATGAGGAAGTTCCTGTTACTGTGTCTGCTAGATCAACACGGTATAGATGAGGAGGTTCCTTTTACTGTGTCTGCTAGATCAACATGGTATAGATGAGGAAGTTCCTGTTACTGTCTGTTACTGTGTCTGCTAGATCAACATGGTATAGATGAGGAAGTTCCTGTTACTGTCTGTTACTGTGTCTGCTAGATCAACATGGTACAGTTGAGGAAGTTCCTGTTACTCTCTGTTACTGTGTCTGCTAGATCAACACAGTATGGATGAGTAAGTTCCTGGTACTGTGTCTGCTAGATCAATACGGTATAGATGAGGAAGGTCCTGTTACTGTCTGTTACTATGTCTGCTAGATCAACATGGTATAGATGAGGAAGTTCCTGTTACTGTGTCTGCTAGATCAACACGGTATAGATGAGGAAGTTCCTGTTACTGTCTTTTACTGTGTCTGCTAGATCAACATGGTATAGATGAGGAAGTTCCTGTTACTGTCTCTGCTAGATCAACATAGTATAGATGAGGAAGTTCCTGTTACTGTCTGTTACTGTGTCTGCTAGATCAACACGGTATAGATGAGGAAGTTCCTGTTACTGTGTCTGCTAGATCAACACGGTATAGATGAGGAGGTTCCTTTTACTGTGTCTGCTAGATCAACATGGTATAGATGAGGAAGTCCCTGTTACTGTCTGTTACTGTGTCTGCTAGATCAACATAGTATAGATGAGGAAGATCCTGTTACTGTGTCTGCTAGATCAACATGGTATAGATGAGGAAGTTCCTGTTACTGTGTCTGCTAGATCAACATTGTATAGATGAGGGAGTTCCTGTTACTGTGTCTGCTAGATGAAAATGGTATAGATGAGGAAGTTCCTGTTACTGTCTGTTACTGTGTCTGCTAGATCAACATGGTATAGATGAGGAAGTTCCTGTTACTGTGTCTGCTAGATCAACATTGTATAGATGAGGGAGTTCCTGTTACTGTGTCTGCTAGATGAAAATGGTATAGATGAGGAAGTTCCTGTTACTGTCTGTTACTGTGTCTGCTAGATCAACACGGTATAGATGAGGAAGTACCTGTTACTCTGTCTGTTACTGTGTCTGCCAGATCAACACGGTATAGATGAGGAAGTTCCTGTTACTGTCTGTTACTGTGTCTGCTAGATCAACATGGTATAGATGAGGAAGTTCCTGTTACTGTCTGTTACTGTTTCTGCTAGATCAACATTGTATAGATGAGGAAGTTCCTGTTACTGTCTGTTACTGTGTCTGCTAGATCAACATGGTATAGATGAGCAAGTTCCTGTTACTGTCTGTTACTGTGTCTGCTAGATCAACATGGTATAGATGAGGAAGTTCCTGTTACTGTGTCTGCTAGATCAACATGGTATAGATGAGGACGTTCCTGTTACTGTGTCTGCTAGATCAACATAGTATAGATGAGGAAGTTCCTGTTACTGTCTGTTACTGTGTCTGCTAGATCAACATGGTATAGATGAGGAAGTTCCTGTTACTGTGTCTGCTAGATCAACATGGTATAGATGAGGAAGTTCCTGTTACTGTGTCTGCTAGATCAACATGGTATAGATGAGGAAGTTACTGTTACTGTGTCTGCTAGATCAACACGGTATAGATGAGGAAGTTCCTGTTACTGTGTCTGCTAGATCAACACGGTATAGATGAGGAGGTTCCTTTTACTGTGTCTGCTAGATCAACATGGTATAGATGAGGAAGTCCCTGTTACTGTCTGTTACTGTGTCTGCTAGATCAACATAGTATAGATGAGGAAGATCCTGTTACTGTGTCTGCTAGATCAACATGGTATAGATGAGGAAGTTCCTGTTTCTGTGTCTGCTAGATCAACATTGTATAGATGAGGGAGTTCCTGTTACTGTGTCTGCTAGATGAAAATGGTATAGATGAGGAAGTTCCTGTTACTGTCTGTTACTGTGTCTGCTAGATCAACACGGTATAGATGAGGAAGTACCTGTTACTCTGTCTGTTACTGTGTCTGCCAGATCAACACGGTATAGATGAGGAAGTTCCTGTTACTGTCTGTTACTGTGTCTGCTAGATCAACACGGTATAGATGAGGAAGTACCTGTTACTCTGTCTGTTACTGTGTCTGCCAGATCAACACGGTATAGATGAGGAAGTTCCTGTTACTGTCTGTTACTGTGTCTGCTAGATCAACATGGTATAGATGAGGAAGTTCCTGTTACTGTGTCTGCTAGATCAACATGGTATAGATGAGGAAGTTCCTGTTACTGTGTCTGCTAGATCAATACGGTATAGATGAGGAAGGTCCTGTTACTGTCTGTTACTATGTCTGCTAGATCAACATGGTATAGATGAGGAAGTTCCTGTTACTGTGTCTGCTAGATCAACACGGTATAGATGAGGAAGTTCCTGTTACTGTCTGTTACTGTGTCTGTTAGATCAACATGGTATAGATGAGGAAGTTCCTGTTACTGTCTGTTACTGTTTCTGCTAGATCAACATTGTATAGATGAGGAAGTTCCTGTTACTGTCTGTTACTGTGTCTGCTAGATCAACATGGTATAGATGAGGAAGTTCCTGTTACTGTCTGTTACTGTGTCTGCTAGATCAACATGGTATAGATGAGGAAGTTCCTGTTACTGTGTCTGCTAGATCAACATGGTATAGATGAGGAAGTTCCTGTTACTGTGTCTGCTAGATCAACATAGTATAGATGAGGAAGTTCCTGTTACTGTCTGTTACTGTGTCTGCTAGATCAACATGGTATAGATGAGGAAGTTCCTGTTACTGTGTCTGCTAGATCAACATGGTATAGATGAGGAAGTTCCTGTTACTGTGTCTGCTAGATCAACACGGTATAGATGAGGAGGTTCCTTTTACTGTGTCTGCTAGATGAAAATGGTATAGATGAGGAAGTTCCTGTTACTGTCTGTTACTGTGTCTGCTAGATCAACACGGTATAGATGATGAAGTACCTGTTACTCTGTCTGTTACTGTGTCTGCCAGATCAACATGGTATAGATGAGGAAGTTCCTGTTACTGTCTGTTACTGTGTCTGCTAGATCAACATGGTACAGTTGAGGAAGTTCCTGTTACTCTCTGTTACTGTGTCTGCTAGATCAACACGGTATAGATGAGTAAGTTCCTGTTACTGTGTCTGCTAGATCAATACGGTATAGATGAGGAAGGTCCTGTTACTGTCTGTTACTATGTCTGCTAGATCAACATGGTATAGATGAGGAAGTTCCTGTTACTGTGTCTGCTAGATCAACATAGTACAGTTGAGGAAGTTCCTGTTACTGTCTCTGCTAGATCAACATAGTATAGATGAGGAAGTTCCTGTTACTGTCTGTTACTGTGTCTGCTAGATCAACATGGTATAGATGAGGAAGTTCCTGTTACTGTGTCTGCTAGATCAACACGGTATAGATGAGGAAGTTCCTGTTACTGTGTCTGCTAGATCAACATGGTATAGATGAGGAAGTTCCTGTTACTGTCTGTTACTGTGTCTGCTAGATCAACACGGTATAGATGAGGAAGTTCCTGTTACTGTGTCTGCTAGATCAATACGGTATAGATGAGGAAGTTCCGGTTACTGTCTGTTACTATGTCTGCTAGATCAACATGGTATAGATGAGGAAGTTCCTGTTACTGTGTCTGCAAGATCAACATGGTATAGATGAGGAAGTTCCTGTTACTGTCTGTTACTGTGTCTGCTAGATCAACATGGTATAGATGAGGAAGTTCCTGTTACTGTCTGTTACTGTGTCTGCTAGATCAACATGGTACAGTTGAGGAAGTTCCTGTTACTCTCTGTTACTGTGTCTGCTAGATCAACACGGTATAGATGAGTAAGTTCCTGTTACTGTGTCTGCTAGAGCAATACGGTATAGATGAGGAAGGTCCTGTTACTGTCTGTTACTATGTCTGCTAGATCAACATGGTATAGATGAGGAAGTTCCTGTTACTGTGTCTGCTAGATCAACACGGTATAGATGAGGAAGTTCTAGTTACTGTCTTTTACTGTGTCTGCTAGATCAACATGGTATAGATGAGGAAGTTCCTATTACTGTGTCTGCTAAATCAACATAGTACAGATGAGGAAGTTCCTGTTACTGTCTCTGCTAGATCAACATAGTATAGATGAGGAAGTTCCTGTTACTGTCTGTTACTGTGTCTGCTAGATCAACATGGTATAGATGAGGAAGTTCCTGTTACTGTGTCTGCTAGATCAACACGGTATAGATGAGGAAGTTCCTGTTACTGTGTCTGCTAGATCAACACGGTATAGATGAGGAGGTTCCTTTTACTGTGTCTGCTAGATCAACATGGTATAGATGAGGAAGTCCCTGTTACTGTCTGTTACTGTGTCTGCTAGATCAACATAGTATAGATGAGGAAGTTCCTGTTACTGTGTCTGCTAGATCAACATTGTATAGATGAGGGAGTTCCTGTTACTGTGTCTGCTAGATGAAAATGGTATAGATGAGGAAGTTCCTGTTACTCTCTGTTACTGTGTCTGCTAGATCAACACGGTATAGATGAGGAAGTACCTGTTACTCTGTCTGTTACTGTGTCTGCCAGATCAACACGGTATAGATGAGGAAGTTCCTGTTACTGTCTGTTACTGTGTCTGCTAGATCAACATGGTATAGATGAGGAAGTTCCTGTTACTGTCTGTTACTGTTTCTGCTAGATCAACATTGTATAGATGAGGAAGTTCCTGTTACTGTCTGTTACTGTGTCTGCTAGATCAACATGGTATAGATGAGCAAGTTCCTGTTACTGTCTGTTACTGTGTCTGATAGATCGACATGGTATAGATGAGGAAGTTCCTGTTACTGTGTCTGCTAGATCAACATGGTATAGATGAGGAAGTTCCTGTTACTGTGTCTGCTAGATCAACATAGTACAGATGAGGAAGTTCCTGTTACTGTGTCTGCTAGATCAACACGGTATAGATGAGGAGGTTCCTTTTACTGTGTCTGCTAGATCAACATGGTATAGATGAGGAAGTCCCTGTTACTGTCTGTTACTGTGTCTGCTAGATCAACATAGTATAGATGAGGAAGATCCTGTTACTGTGTCTGCTAGATCAACATGGTATAGATGAGGGAGTTCCTGTTACTGTGTCTGCTAGATGAAAATGGTATAGATGAGGAAGTTCCTGTTACTGTCTGTTACTGTGTCTGCTAGATCAACACGGTATAGATGAGGAAGTACCTGTTACTCTGTCTGTTACTGTGTCTGCCAGATCAACACGGTATAGATGAGGAAGTTCCTGTTACTGTCTGTTACTGTGTCTGCTAGATCAACACGGTATAGATGAGGAAGTACCTGTTACTCTGTCTGTTACTGTGTCTGCCAGATCAACACGGTATAGATGAGGAAGTTCCTGTTACTGTCTGTTACTGTGTCTGCTAGATCAACATGGTATAGATGAGGAAGTTGCTGTTACTGTGTCTGCTAGATCAACATGGCATAGATGAGGAAGTTCCTGTTACTGTGTCTGCTAGATCAATACGGTATAGATGAGGAAGGTCCTGTTACTGTCTGTTACTATGTCTGCTAGATCAACATGGTATAGATGAGGAAGTTCCTGTTACTGTGTCTGCTAGATCAACACGGTATAGATGAGGAAGTTCCTGTTACTGTCTGTTACTGTGTCTGCTAGATCAACATGGTATAGATGAGGAAGTTCCTATTACTGTGTCTGCTAGATCAACATGGTATAGATGAGGAAGTTCCTGTTACTGTGTCTGCTAGATCAACACGGTATAGATGAGGAGGTTCCTTTTACTGTGTCTGCTAGATCAACATGGTATAGATGAGGAAGTCCCTGTTACTGTCTGTTACTGTGTCTGCTAGATCAACATAGTATAGATGAGGAAGATCCTGTTACTGTGTCTGCTAGATCAACATGGTATAGATGAGGAAGTTCCTGTTACTGTGTCTGCTAGATCAACATTGTATAGATGAGGGAGTTCCTGTTACTGTGTCTGCTAGATGAAAATGGTATAGATGAGGAAGTTCCTGTTACTGTCTGTTACTGTGTCTGCTAGATCAACACGGTACAGATGAGGAAGTACCTGTTACTCTGTCTGTTACTGTGTCTGCCAGATCAACACGGTATAGATGAGGAAGTTCCTGTTACTGTCTGTTACTGTGTCTGCTAGATCAACATGGTATAGATGAGGAAGTTCCTGTTACTGTCTGTTACTGTTTCTGCTAGATCAACATTGTATAGATGAGGAAGTTCCTGTTACTGTCTGTTACTGTGACTGCTAGATCAACATGGTATAGATGAGGAAGTTCCTGTTACTGTGTCTGCTAGATCAACATGATATAGATGAGGAAGTTCCTGTTACTGTGTCTGCTAGATCAACACGGTATAGATGAGGAAGTTCCTGTTACCGTGTCTGCTAGATCAACAAGGTATAGATGAGGAAGTTCCTGTTACTGTGTCTGCTAGATCAACACGGTATAGATGAGGAGGTTCCTGTTACTGTGTCTGCTAGATCAACATGGTATAGATGAGGAAGTTCCTGTTACTGTCTGTTACTGTGTCAACTAGATCAACATAGTATAGATGAGGAAGTTCCTGTTACTGTGTCTGCTAGATCAACATGGTATAGATGAGGAAGTTCCTGTTACTGTGTCTGCTAGATCAACATGGTATAGATGAGGGAGGTCCTGTTACTGTGTCTGCTAGATCAACATGTTATTGATGAGGAAGTTCCTGTTACTGTGTCTGCTAGATCAACATTGTATAGATGAGGAAGTTCCTGTTACTGTGTCTGCTAGATGAAAATGGTATAGATGAGGAAGTCCCTTTTACTGTCTGTTACTGTGTCTGCTAGGTCAACACGGTATAGATGAGGAAGTACCTGTTACTCTGTCTGTTACTGTGTCTGCCAGATCAACACGGTATAGATGAGGAAGTTCCTGTTACTGTCTGTTACTGTGTCTGCTAGATCAACATGGTATAGATGAGGAACTTCCTGTTACTGTCTGTTACTGTTTCTGCTAGATCAACATTGTATAGATGAGGAAGTTCCTGTTACTGTCTGTTACTGTGTCTACTAGATCAACATGGTATAGATGAGGAAGTTCCTGTTACTGTCTGTTACTGTGTCTGCTAGATCAACATGGTATAGATGAGGAAGTTCCTGTTACTGTGTCTGCTTGATCAACATGGTATAGATGAGGAAGTTCCTGTTACTGTGTCTGCTAGATCAACATAGTATAGATGAGGAAGTTCCTGTTACTGTCTGTTACTGTGTCTGCTAGATCAACATGGTATAGATGAGGAAGTTCCTGTTACTGTGTCTGCTAGATTAACATGGTATAGATGCGGAAGTTCCTGTTACTGTGTCTGCTAGATCAACACGGTATAGATGAGGAGGTTCCTTTTACTGTGTCTGCTAGATGAAAATGGTATAGATGAGGAAGTTCCTGTTACTGTCTGTTACTGTGTCTGCTAGATCAACACGGTATAGATGATGAAGTACCTGTTACTCTGTCTGTTACTGTGTCTGCCAGATCAACACGGTATAGATGAGGAAGTTCCTGTTACTGTCTGTTACTGTGTCTGCTAGATCAACATGGTATAGATGAGGAAGTTCCTGTTACTGTCTGTTACTGTTTCTGCTAGATCAACATTGTATAGATGAGGAGGTTCCTGTTACTGTCTGTTACTATGTCTGCTAGATCAACATGGTATAGATGAGGAAGTTCCTGTTTCTGTGTCTGCTAGATCAACATAGTACAGATGAGGAAGTTCCTGTTACTGTCTCTGCTAGATCAACATAGTATAGATGAGGAAGTTCCTGTTACTGTCTGTTACTGTGTCTGCTAGATCAACATGGTATAGATGAGGAAGTTCCTGTTACTGTGTCTGCTAGATCAACATGGTATAGATGAGGAAGTTCCTGTTACTGTCTGTTACTGTGTCTGCTAGATCAACACGGTATAGATGAGGAGGTTCCTTTTACTGTGTCTGCTAGATCAACATGGTATAGATGAGGAAGTCCCTTTTACTGTCTGTTACTGTGTCTGCTAGATCAACATAGTATAGATGAGGAAGATCCTGTTACTGTGTCTGCTAGATCAACATGGTATAGATGAGGGAGTTCCTGTTACTGTGTCTGCTAGATGAAAATGGTATAGATGAGGAAGTTCCTGTTACTGTCTGTTACTGTGTCTGCTAGATCAACACGGTATAGATGAGGAAGTACCTGTTACTCTGTCTGTTACTGTGTCTGCCAGATCAACACGGTATAGATGAGGAAGTTCCTGTTACTGTCTGTTACTGTGTCTGCTAGATCAACACGGTATAGATGAGGAAGTACCTGTTACTCTGTCTGTTACTGTGTCTGCCAGATCAACACGGTATAGATGAGGAAGTTCCTGTTACTGTCTGTTACTGTGTCTGCTAGATCAACATGGTATAGATGAGGAAGTTGCTGTTACTGTGTCTGCTAGATCAACATGGCATAGATGAGGAAGTTCCTGTTACTGTGTCTGCTAGATCAATACGGTATAGATGAGGAAGGTCCTGTTACTGTCTGTTACTATGTCTGCTAGATCAACATGGTATAGATGAGGAAGTTCCTGTTACTGTGTCTGCTAGATCAACACGGTATAGATGAGGAAGTTCCTGTTACTGTCTGTTACTGTGTCTGCTAGATCAACATGGTATAGATGAGGAAGTTCCTATTACTGTGTCTGCTAGATCAACATGGTATAGATGAGGAAGTTCCTGTTACTGTGTCTGCTAGATCAACACGGTATAGATGAGGAGGTTCCTTTTACTGTGTCTGCTAGATCAACATGGTATAGATGAGGAAGTCCCTGTTACTGTCTGTTACTGTGTCTGCTAGATCAACATAGTATAGATGAGGAAGATCCTGTTACTGTGTCTGCTAGATCAACATGGTATAGATGAGGAAGTTCCTGTTACTGTGTCTGCTAGATCAACATTGTATAGATGAGGGAGTTCCTGTTACTGTGTCTGCTAGATGAAAATGGTATAGATGAGGAAGTTCCTGTTACTGTCTGTTACTGTGTCTGCTAGATCAACACGGTACAGATGAGGAAGTACCTGTTACTCTGTCTGTTACTGTGTCTGCCAGATCAACACGGTATAGATGAGGAAGTTCCTGTTACTGTCTGTTACTGTGTCTGCTAGATCAACATGGTATAGATGAGGAAGTTCCTGTTACTGTCTGTTACTGTTTCTGCTAGATCAACATTGTATAGATGAGGAAGTTCCTGTTACTGTCTGTTACTGTGACTGCTAGATCAACATGGTATAGATGAGGAAGTTCCTGTTACTGTGTCTGCTAGATCAACATGATATAGATGAGGAAGTTCCTGTTACTGTGTCTGCTAGATCAACACGGTATAGATGAGGAAGTTCCTGTTACCGTGTCTGCTAGATCAACAAGGTATAGATGAGGAAGTTCCTGTTACTGTGTCTGCTAGATCAACACGGTATAGATGAGGAGGTTCCTGTTACTGTGTCTGCTAGATCAACATGGTATAGATGAGGAAGTTCCTGTTACTGTCTGTTACTGTGTCAACTAGATCAACATAGTATAGATGAGGAAGTTCCTGTTACTGTGTCTGCTAGATCAACATGGTATAGATGAGGAAGTTCCTGTTACTGTGTCTGCTAGATCAACATGGTATAGATGAGGGAGGTCCTGTTACTGTGTCTGCTAGATCAACATGTTATTGATGAGGAAGTTCCTGTTACTGTGTCTGCTAGATCAACATTGTATAGATGAGGAAGTTCCTGTTACTGTGTCTGCTAGATGAAAATGGTATAGATGAGGAAGTCCCTTTTACTGTCTGTTACTGTGTCTGCTAGGTCAACACGGTATAGATGAGGAAGTACCTGTTACTCTGTCTGTTACTGTGTCTGCCAGATCAACACGGTATAGATGAGGAAGTTCCTGTTACTGTCTGTTACTGTGTCTGCTAGATCAACATGGTATAGATGAGGAACTTCCTGTTACTGTCTGTTACTGTTTCTGCTAGATCAACATTGTATAGATGAGGAAGTTCCTGTTACTGTCTGTTACTGTGTCTACTAGATCAACATGGTATAGATGAGGAAGTTCCTGTTACTGTCTGTTACTGTGTCTGCTAGATCAACATGGTATAGATGAGGAAGTTCCTGTTACTGTGTCTGCTTGATCAACATGGTATAGATGAGGAAGTTCCTGTTACTGTGTCTGCTAGATCAACATAGTATAGATGAGGAAGTTCCTGTTACTGTCTGTTACTGTGTCTGCTAGATCAACATGGTATAGATGAGGAAGTTCCTGTTACTGTGTCTGCTAGATTAACATGGTATAGATGCGGAAGTTCCTGTTACTGTGTCTGCTAGATCAACACGGTATAGATGAGGAGGTTCCTTTTACTGTGTCTGCTAGATGAAAATGGTATAGATGAGGAAGTTCCTGTTACTGTCTGTTACTGTGTCTGCTAGATCAACACGGTATAGATGATGAAGTACCTGTTACTCTGTCTGTTACTGTGTCTGCCAGATCAACACGGTATAGATGAGGAAGTTCCTGTTACTGTCTGTTACTGTGTCTGCTAGATCAACATGGTATAGATGAGGAAGTTCCTGTTACTGTCTGTTACTGTTTCTGCTAGATCAACATTGTATAGATGAGGAGGTTCCTGTTACTGTCTGTTACTATGTCTGCTAGATCAACATGGTATAGATGAGGAAGTTCCTGTTTCTGTGTCTGCTAGATCAACATAGTACAGATGAGGAAGTTCCTGTTACTGTCTCTGCTAGATCAACATAGTATAGATGAGGAAGTTCCTGTTACTGTCTGTTACTGTGTCTGCTAGATCAACATGGTATAGATGAGGAAGTTCCTGTTACTGTGTCTGCTAGATCAACATGGTATAGATGAGGAAGTTCCTGTTACTGTCTGTTACTGTGTCTGCTAGATCAACACGGTATAGATGAGGAGGTTCCTTTTACTGTGTCTGCTAGATCAACATGGTATAGATGAGGAAGTCCCTTTTACTGTCTGTTACTGTGTCTGCTAGATCAACATAGTATAGATGAGGAAGATCCTGTTACTGTGTCTGCTAGATCAACATGGTATAGATGAGGGAGTTCCTGTTACTGTGTCTGCTAGATGAAAATGGTATAGATGAGGAAGTTCCTGTTACTGTCTGTTACTGTGTCTGCTAGATCAACACGGTATAGATGAGGAAGTACCTGTTACTCTGTCTGTTACTGTGTCTGCCAGATCAACACGGTATAGATGAGGAAGTTCCTGTTACTGTCTGTTACTGTGTCTGCTAGATCAACACGGTATAGATGAGGAAGTACCTGTTACTCTGTCTGTTACTGTGTCTGCCAGATCAACACGGTATAGATGAGGAAGTTCCTGTTACTGTCTGTTACTGTGTCTGCTAGATCAACATGGTATAGATGAGGAAGTTGCTGTTACTGTGTCTGCTAGATCAACATGGCATAGATGAGGAAGTTCCTGTTACTGTGTCTGCTAGATCAATACGGTATAGATGAGGAAGGTCCTGTTACTGTCTGTTACTATGTCTGCTAGATCAACATGGTATAGATGAGGAAGTTCCTGTTACTGTGTCTGCTAGATCAACACGGTATAGATGAGGAAGTTCCTGTTACTGTCTGTTACTGTGTCTGCTAGATCAACATGGTATAGATGAGGAAGTTCCTATTACTGTGTCTGCTAGATCAACATGGTATAGATGAGGAAGTTCCTGTTACTGTGTCTGCTAGATCAACACGGTATAGATGAGGAGGTTCCTTTTACTGTGTCTGCTAGATCAACATGGTATAGATGAGGAAGTCCCTGTTACTGTCTGTTACTGTGTCTGCTAGATCAACATAGTATAGATGAGGAAGATCCTGTTACTGTGTCTGCTAGATCAACATGGTATAGATGAGGAAGTTCCTGTTACTGTGTCTGCTAGATCAACATTGTATAGATGAGGGAGTTCCTGTTACTGTGTCTGCTAGATGAAAATGGTATAGATGAGGAAGTTCCTGTTACTGTCTGTTACTGTGTCTGCTAGATCAACACGGTATAGATGAGGAAGTACCTGTTACTCTGTCTGTTACTGTGTCTGCCAGATCAACACGGTATAGATGAGGAAGTTCCTGTTACTGTCTGTTACTGTGTCTGCTAGATCAACATGGTATAGATGAGGAAGTTCCTGTTACTGTCTGTTACTGTTTCTGCTAGATCAACATTGTATAGATGAGGAAGTTCCTGTTACTGTCTGTTACTGTGACTGCTAGATCAACATGGTATAGATGAGGAAGTTCCTGTTACTGTGTCTGCTAGATCAACATGATATAGATGAGGAAGTTCCTGTTACTGTGTCTGCTAGATCAACACGGTATAGATGAGGAAGTTCCTGTTACCGTGTCTGCTAGATCAACAAGGTATAGATGAGGAAGTTCCTGTTACTGTGTCTGCTAGATCAACACGGTATAGATGAGGAGGTTCCTGTTACTGTGTCTGCTAGATCAACATGGTATAGATGAGGAAGTTCCTGTTACTGTCTGTTACTGTGTCAACTAGATCAACATAGTATAGATGAGGAAGTTCCTGTTACTGTGTCTGCTAGATCAACATGGTATAGATGAGGAAGTTCCTGTTACTGTGTCTGCTAGATCAACATGGTATAGATGAGGGAGGTCCTGTTACTGTGTCTGCTAGATCAACATGTTATTGATGAGGAAGTTCCTGTTACTGTGTCTGCTAGATCAACATTGTATAGATGAGGAAGTTCCTGTTACTGTGTCTGCTAGATGAAAATGGTATAGATGAGGAAGTCCCTGTTACTGTCTGTTACTGTGTCTGCTAGGTCAACACGGTATAGATGAGGAAGTACCTGTTACTCTGTCTGTTACTGTGTCTGCCAGATCAACACGGTATAGATGAGGAAGTTCCTGTTACTGTCTGTTACTGTGTCTGCTAGATCAACATGGTATAGATGAGGAAGTTCCTGTTACTGTCTGTTACTGTTTCTGCTAGATCAACATTGTATAGATGAGGAAGTTCCTGTTACTGTCTGTTACTGTGTCTACTAGATCAACATGGTATAGATGAGGAAGTTCCTGTTACTGTCTGTTACTGTGTCTGCTAGATCAACATGGTATAGATGAGGAAGTTCCTGTTACTGTGTCTGCTTGATCAACATGGTATAGATGAGGAAGTTCCTGTTACTGTGTCTGCTAGATCAACATAGTATAGATGAGGAAGTTCCTGTTACTGTCTGTTACTGTGTCTGCTAGATCAACACGGTATAGATGAGGAAGTACCTGTTACTCTGTCTGTTACTGTGTCTGCCAGATCAACACGGTATAGATGAGGAAGTTCCTGTTACTGTCTGTTACTGTGTCTGCTAGATCAACATGGTATAGATGAGGAAGTTGCTGTTACTGTGTCTGCTAGATCAACATGGCATAGATGAGGAAGTTCCTGTTACTGTGTCTGCTAGATCAATACGGTATAGATGAGGAAGGTCCTGTTACTGTCTGTTACTATGTCTGCTAGATCAACATGGTATAGATGAGGAAGTTCCTGTTACTGTGTCTGCTAGATCAACACGGTATAGATGAGGAAGTTCCTGTTACTGTCTGTTACTGTGTCTGCTAGATCAACATGGTATAGATGAGGAAGTTCCTATTACTGTGTCTGCTAGATCAACATGGTATAGATGAGGAAGTTCCTGTTACTGTGTCTGCTAGATCAACACGGTATAGATGAGGAGGTTCCTTTTACTGTGTCTGCTAGATCAACATGGTATAGATGAGGAAGTCCCTGTTACTGTCTGTTACTGTGTCTGCTAGATCAACATAGTATAGATGAGGAAGATCCTGTTACTGTGTCTGCTAGATCAACATGGTATAGATGAGGAAGTTCCTGTTACTGTGTCTGCTAGATCAACATTGTATAGATGAGGGAGTTCCTGTTACTGTGTCTGCTAGATGAAAATGGTATAGATGAGGAAGTTCCTGTTACTGTCTGTTACTGTGTCTGCTAGATCAACACGGTACAGATGAGGAAGTACCTGTTACTCTGTCTGTTACTGTGTCTGCCAGATCAACACGGTATAGATGAGGAAGTTCCTGTTACTGTCTGTTACTGTGTCTGCTAGATCAACATGGTATAGATGAGGAAGTTCCTGTTACTGTCTGTTACTGTTTCTGCTAGATCAACATTGTATAGATGAGGAAGTTCCTGTTACTGTCTGTTACTGTGACTGCTAGATCAACATGGTATAGATGAGGAAGTTCCTGTTACTGTGTCTGCTAGATCAACATGATATAGATGAGGAAGTTCCTGTTACTGTGTCTGCTAGATCAACACGGTATAGATGAGGAAGTTCCTGTTACCGTGTCTGCTAGATCAACAAGGTATAGATGAGGAAGTTCCTGTTACTGTGTCTGCTAGATCAACACGGTATAGATGAGGAGGTTCCTGTTACTGTGTCTGCTAGATCAACATGGTATAGATGAGGAAGTTCCTGTTACTGTCTGTTACTGTGTCAACTAGATCAACATAGTATAGATGAGGAAGTTCCTGTTACTGTGTCTGCTAGATCAACATGGTATAGATGAGGAAGTTCCTGTTACTGTGTCTGCTAGATCAACATGGTATAGATGAGGGAGGTCCTGTTACTGTGTCTGCTAGATCAACATGTTATTGATGAGGAAGTTCCTGTTACTGTGTCTGCTAGATCAACATTGTATAGATGAGGAAGTTCCTGTTACTGTGTCTGCTAGATGAAAATGGTATAGATGAGGAAGTCCCTTTTACTGTCTGTTACTGTGTCTGCTAGGTCAACACGGTATAGATGAGGAAGTACCTGTTACTCTGTCTGTTACTGTGTCTGCCAGATCAACACGGTATAGATGAGGAAGTTCCTGTTACTGTCTGTTACTGTGTCTGCTAGATCAACATGGTATAGATGAGGAACTTCCTGTTACTGTCTGTTACTGTTTCTGCTAGATCAACATTGTATAGATGAGGAAGTTCCTGTTACTGTCTGTTACTGTGTCTACTAGATCAACATGGTATAGATGAGGAAGTTCCTGTTACTGTCTGTTACTGTGTCTGCTAGATCAACATGGTATAGATGAGGAAGTTCCTGTTACTGTGTCTGCTTGATCAACATGGTATAGATGAGGAAGTTCCTGTTACTGTGTCTGCTAGATCAACATAGTATAGATGAGGAAGTTCCTGTTACTGTCTGTTACTGTGTCTGCTAGATCAACATGGTATAGATGAGGAAGTTCCTGTTACTGTGTCTGCTAGATTAACATGGTATAGATGCGGAAGTTCCTGTTACTGTGTCTGCTAGATCAACACGGTATAGATGAGGAGGTTCCTTTTACTGTGTCTGCTAGATGAAAATGGTATAGATGAGGAAGTTCCTGTTACTGTCTGTTACTGTGTCTGCTAGATCAACACGGTATAGATGATGAAGTACCTGTTACTCTGTCTGTTACTGTGTCTGCCAGATCAACACGGTATAGATGAGGAAGTTCCTGTTACTGTCTGTTACTGTGTCTGCTAGATCAACATGGTATAGATGAGGAAGTTCCTGTTACTGTCTGTTACTGTTTCTGCTAGATCAACATTGTATAGATGAGGAGGTTCCTGTTACTGTCTGTTACTATGTCTGCTAGATCAACATGGTATAGATGAGGAAGTTCCTGTTTCTGTGTCTGCTAGATCAACATAGTACAGATGAGGAAGTTCCTGTTACTGTCTCTGCTAGATCAACATAGTATAGATGAGGAAGTTCCTGTTACTGTCTGTTACTGTGTCTGCTAGATCAACATGGTATAGATGAGGAAGTTCCTGTTACTGTGTCTGCTAGATCAACATGGTATAGATGAGGAAGTTCCTGTTACTGTCTGTTACTGTGTCTGCTAGATCAACACGGTATAGATGAGGAGGTTCCTTTTACTGTGTCTGCTAGATCAACATGGTATAGATGAGGAAGTCCCTTTTACTGTCTGTTACTGTGTCTGCTAGATCAACATAGTATAGATGAGGAAGATCCTGTTACTGTGTCTGCTAGATCAACATGGTATAGATGAGGGAGTTCCTGTTACTGTGTCTGCTAGATGAAAATGGTATAGATGAGGAAGTTCCTGTTACTGTCTGTTACTGTGTCTGCTAGATCAACACGGTATAGATGAGGAAGTACCTGTTACTCTGTCTGTTACTGTGTCTGCCAGATCAACACGGTATAGATGAGGAAGTTCCTGTTACTGTCTGTTACTGTGTCTGCTAGATCAACACGGTATAGATGAGGAAGTACCTGTTACTCTGTCTGTTACTGTGTCTGCCAGATCAACACGGTATAGATGAGGAAGTTCCTGTTACTGTCTGTTACTGTGTCTGCTAGATCAACATGGTATAGATGAGGAAGTTGCTGTTACTGTGTCTGCTAGATCAACATGGCATAGATGAGGAAGTTCCTGTTACTGTGTCTGCTAGATCAATACGGTATAGATGAGGAAGGTCCTGTTACTGTCTGTTACTATGTCTGCTAGATCAACATGGTATAGATGAGGAAGTTCCTGTTACTGTGTCTGCTAGATCAACACGGTATAGATGAGGAAGTTCCTGTTACTGTCTGTTACTGTGTCTGCTAGATCAACATGGTATAGATGAGGAAGTTCCTATTACTGTGTCTGCTAGATCAACATGGTATAGATGAGGAAGTTCCTGTTACTGTGTCTGCTAGATCAACACGGTATAGATGAGGAGGTTCCTTTTACTGTGTCTGCTAGATCAACATGGTATAGATGAGGAAGTCCCTGTTACTGTCTGTTACTGTGTCTGCTAGATCAACATAGTATAGATGAGGAAGATCCTGTTACTGTGTCTGCTAGATCAACATGGTATAGATGAGGAAGTTCCTGTTACTGTGTCTGCTAGATCAACATTGTATAGATGAGGGAGTTCCTGTTACTGTGTCTGCTAGATGAAAATGGTATAGATGAGGAAGTTCCTGTTACTGTCTGTTACTGTGTCTGCTAGATCAACACGGTATAGATGAGGAAGTACCTGTTACTCTGTCTGTTACTGTGTCTGCCAGATCAACACGGTATAGATGAGGAAGTTCCTGTTACTGTCTGTTACTGTGTCTGCTAGATCAACATGGTATAGATGAGGAAGTTCCTGTTACTGTCTGTTACTGTTTCTGCTAGATCAACATTGTATAGATGAGGAAGTTCCTGTTACTGTCTGTTACTGTGACTGCTAGATCAACATGGTATAGATGAGGAAGTTCCTGTTACTGTGTCTGCTAGATCAACATGATATAGATGAGGAAGTTCCTGTTACTGTGTCTGCTAGATCAACACGGTATAGATGAGGAAGTTCCTGTTACCGTGTCTGCTAGATCAACAAGGTATAGATGAGGAAGTTCCTGTTACTGTGTCTGCTAGATCAACACGGTATAGATGAGGAGGTTCCTGTTACTGTGTCTGCTAGATCAACATGGTATAGATGAGGAAGTTCCTGTTACTGTCTGTTACTGTGTCAACTAGATCAACATAGTATAGATGAGGAAGTTCCTGTTACTGTGTCTGCTAGATCAACATGGTATAGATGAGGAAGTTCCTGTTACTGTGTCTGCTAGATCAACATGGTATAGATGAGGGAGGTCCTGTTACTGTGTCTGCTAGATCAACATGTTATTGATGAGGAAGTTCCTGTTACTGTGTCTGCTAGATCAACATTGTATAGATGAGGAAGTTCCTGTTACTGTGTCTGCTAGATGAAAATGGTATAGATGAGGAAGTCCCTGTTACTGTCTGTTACTGTGTCTGCTAGGTCAACACGGTATAGATGAGGAAGTACCTGTTACTCTGTCTGTTACTGTGTCTGCCAGATCAACACGGTATAGATGAGGAAGTTCCTGTTACTGTCTGTTACTGTGTCTGCTAGATCAACATGGTATAGATGAGGAAGTTCCTGTTACTGTCTGTTACTGTTTCTGCTAGATCAACATTGTATAGATGAGGAAGTTCCTGTTACTGTCTGTTACTGTGTCTACTAGATCAACATGGTATAGATGAGGAAGTTCCTGTTACTGTCTGTTACTGTGTCTGCTAGATCAACATGGTATAGATGAGGAAGTTCCTGTTACTGTGTCTGCTTGATCAACATGGTATAGATGAGGAAGTTCCTGTTACTGTGTCTGCTAGATCAACATAGTATAGATGAGGAAGTTCCTGTTACTGTCTGTTACTGTGTCTGCTAGATCAACATGGTATAGATGAGGAAGTTCCTGTTACTGTGTCTGCTAGATTAACATGGTATAGATGCGGAAGTTCCTGTTACTGTGTCTGCTAGATCAACACGGTATAGATGAGGAGGTTCCTTTTACTGTGTCTGCTAGATGAAAATGGTATAGATGAGGAAGTTCCTGTTACTGTCTGTTACTGTGTCTGCTAGATCAACACGGTATAGATGATGAAGTACCTGTTACTCTGTCTGTTACTGTGTCTGCCAGATCAACACGGTATAGATGAGGAAGTTCCTGTTACTGTCTGTTACTGTGTCTGCTAGATCAACATGGTATAGATGAGGAAGTTCCTGTTACTGTCTGTTACTGTTTCTGCTAGATCAACATTGTATAGATGAGGAGGTTCCTGTTACTGTCTGTTACTATGTCTGCTAGATCAACATGGTATAGATGAGGAAGTTCCTGTTTCTGTGTCTGCTAGATCAACATAGTACAGATGAGGAAGTTCCTGTTACTGTCTCTGCTAGATCAACATAGTATAGATGAGGAAGTTCCTGTTACTGTCTGTTACTGTGTCTGCTAGATCAACATGGTATAGATGAGGAAGTTCCTGTTACTGTGTCTGCTAGATCAACATGGTATAGATGAGGAAGTTCCTGTTACTGTCTGTTACTGTGTCTGCTAGATCAACATGGTATAGATGAGGAAGTTCCTGTTACTGTGTCTGCTAGATCAATACGGTATAGATGAGGAAGTTCCGGTTACTGTCTGTTACTATGTCTGCTAGATCAACATGGTATAGATGAGGAAGTTCCTGTTACTGTGTCTGCTAGATCAACATGGTATAGATGAGGAAGTTCCTGTTACTGTCTGTTACTGTGTCTGCTAGATCAACATGGTATAGATGAGGAAGTTCCTGTTACTGTCTGTTACTGTGTCTGCTAGATCAACATGGTACAGTTGAGGAAGTTCCTGTTACTCTCTGTTACTGTGTCTGCTAGATCAACACGGTATAGATGAGTAAGTTCCTGTTACTGTGTCTGCTAGATCAATACGGTATAGATGAGGAAGGTCCTGTTACTGTCTGTTACTATGTCTGCTAGATCAACATGGTATAGATGAGGAAGTTCCTGTTACTGTGTCTGCTAGATCAACACGGTATAGATGAGGAAGTTCCTGTTACTGTCTTATACTGTGTCTGCTAGATCAACATGGTATAGATGAGGAAGTTCCTGTTACTGTGTCTGCTAGATCAAAATAGTACAGATGAGGAAGTTCCTGTTACTGTGTCTGCTAGATCAACATGATATAGATGAGGAAGTTCCTGTTACTGTGTCTGCTAGATCAACACGGTATAGATGAGGAAGTTCCTGTTACCGTGTCTGCTAGATCAACAAGGTATAGATGAGGAAGTTCCTGTTACTGTGTCTGCTAGATCAACACGGTATAGATGAGGAGGTTCCTGTTACTGTGTCTGCTAGATCAACATGGTATAGATGAGGAAGTTCCTGTTACTGTCTGTTACTGTGTCAACTAGATCAACATAGTATAGATGAGGAAGTTCCTGTTACTGTGTCTGCTAGATCAACATGGTATAGATGAGGAAGTTCCTGTTACTGTGTCTGCTAGATCAACATGGTATAGATGAGGGAGGTCCTGTTACTGTGTCTGCTAGATCAACATGTTATTGATGAGGAAGTTCCTGTTACTGTGTCTGCTAGATCAACATTGTATAGATGAGGTAGTTCCTGTTACTGTGTCTGCTAGATGAAAATGGTATAGATGAGGAAGTCCCTGTTACTGTCTGTTACTGTGTCTGCTAGGTCAACACGGTATAGATGAGGAAATACCTGTTACTCTGTCTGTTACTGTGTCTGCCAGATCAACACGGTATAGATGAGGAAGTTCCTGTTACTGTCTGTTACTGTGTCTGCTAGATCAACATGGTATAGATGAGGAAGTTCCTGTTACTGTCTGTTACTGTTTCTGCTAGATCAACATTGTATAGATGAGGAAGTTCCTGTTACTGTCTGTTACTGTGTCTACTAGATCAACATGGTATAGATGAGGAAGTTCCTGTTACTGTCTGTTACTGTGTCTGCTAGATCAACATGGTATAGATGAGGAAGTTCCTGTTACTGTGTCTGCTAGATCAACATGGTATAGATGAGGAAGTTCCTGTTACTGTGTCTGCTAGATCAACATAGTATAGATGAGGAAGTTCCTGTTACTGTCTGTTACTGTGTCTGCTAGATCAACATGGTATAGATGAGGAAGTTCCTGTTACTGTGTCTGCTAGATTAACATGGTATAGATGCGGAAGTTCCTGTTACTGTGTCTGCTAGATCAACACGGTATAGATGAGGAGGTTCCTTTTACTGTGTCTGCTAGATGAAAATGGTATAGATGAGGAAGTTCCTGTTACTGTCTGTTACTGTGTCTGCAAGATCAACACGGTATAGATGATGAAGTACCTGTTACTCTGTCTGTTACTGTGTCTGCCAGATCAACACGGTATAGATGAGGAAGTTCCTGTTACTGTCTGTTACTGTGTCTGCTAGATCAACATGGTATAGATGAGGAAGTTCCTGTTACTGTCTGTTACTGTTTCTGCTAGATCAACATTGTATAGATGAGGAGGTTCCTGTTACTGTCTGTTACTATGTCTGCTAGATCAACATGGTATAGATGAGGAAGTTCCTGTTTCTGTGTCTGCTAGATCAACATAGTACAGATGAGGAAGTTCCTGTTACTGTCTCTGCTAGATCAACATAGTATAGATGAGGAAGTTCCTGTTACTGTCTGTTACTGTGTCTGCTAGATCAACATGGTATAGATGAGGAAGTTCCTGTTACTGTGTCTGCTAGATCAACATGGTATAGATGAGGAAGTTCCTGTTACTGTCTGTTACTGTGTCTGCTAGATCAACATGGTATAGATGAGGAAGTTCCTGTTACTGTGTCTGCTAGATCAATACGGTATAGATGAGGAAGTTCCGGTTACTGTCTGTTACTATGTCTGCTAGATCAACATGGTATAGATGAGGAAGTTCCTGTTACTGTGTCTGCTAGATCAACATGGTATAGATGAGGAAGTTCCTGTTACTGTCTGTTACTGTGTCTGCTAGATCAACATGGTATAGATGAGGAAGTTCCTGTTACTGTCTGTTACTGTGTCTGCTAGATCAACATGGTACAGTTGAGGAAGTTCCTGTTACTCTCTGTTACTGTGTCTGCTAGATCAACACGGTATAGATGAGTAAGTTCCTGTTACTGTGTCTGCTAGATCAATACGGTATAGATGAGGAAGGTCCTGTTACTGTCTGTTACTATGTCTGCTAGATCAACATGGTATAGATGAGGAAGTTCCTGTTACAGTGTCTGCTAGATCAACACGGTATAGATGAGGAAGTTCCTGTTACTGTCTTATACTGTGTCTGCTAGATCAACATGGTATAGATGAGGAAGTTCCTATTACTGTGTCTGCTAGATCAACATAGTACAGATGAGGAAGTTCCTGTTACTGTCTCTGCTAGATCAACATAGTATAGATGATGAAGTTCCTGTTACTGTCTGTTACTGTGTCTGCTAGATCAACATGGTATAGATGAGGAAGTTCCTGTTACTGTGTCTGCTAGATCAACACGGTATAGATGAGGAAGTTCCTGTTACTGTGTCTGCTAGATCAACACGGTATAGATGAGGAAGTTCCTGTTACTGTCTGTTACTGTGTCTGCTAGATCAACATGGTACAGTTGAGGAAGTTCCTGTTACTCTCTGTTACTGTGTCTGCTAGATCAACACGGTATAGATGAGTAAGTTCCTGTTACTGTGTCTGCTAGATCAATACGGTATAGATGAGGAATGTCCTGTTACTGTCTGTTACTATGTCTGCTAGATCAACATGGTATAGATGAGGAAGTTCCTGTTACTGTGTCTGCTAGATCAACACGGTATAGATGAGGAAGTTCCTGTTACTGTCTTATACTGTGTCTGCTAGATCAACATAGTACAGATGAGGAAGTTCCTGTTACTGTGTCTGCTAGATCAACATGATATAGATGAGGAAGTTCCTGTTACTGTGTCTGCTAGATCAACACGGTATAGATGAGGAAGTTCCTGTTACCGTGTCTGCTAGATCAACAAGGTATAGATGAGGAAGTTCCTGTTACTGTGTCTGCTAGATCAACACGGTATAGATGAGGAGGTTCCTGTTACTGTGTCTGCTAGATCAACATGGTATAGATGAGGAAGTTCCTGTTACTGTCTGTTACTGTGTCAACTAGATCAACATAGTATAGATGAGGAAGTTCCTGTTACTGTGTCTGCTAGATCAACATGGTATAGATGAGGAAGTTCCTGTTACTGTGTCTGCTAGATCAACATGGTATAGATGAGGGAGGTCCTGTTACTGTGTCTGCTAGATCAACATGTTATTGATGAGGAAGTTCCTGTTACTGTGTCTGCTAGATCAACATTGTATAGATGAGGTAGTTCCTGTTACTGTGTCTGCTAGATGAAAATGGTATAGATGAGGAAGTCCCTGTTACTGTCTGTTACTGTGTCTGCTAGGTCAACACGGTATAGATGAGGAAATACCTGTTACTCTGTCTGTTACTGTGTCTGCCAGATCAACACGGTATAGATGAGGAAGTTCCTGTTACTGTCTGTTACTGTGTCTGCTAGATCAACATGGTATAGATGAGGAAGTTCCTGTTACTGTCTGTTACTGTTTCTGCTAGATCAACATTGTATAGATGAGGAAGTTCCTGTTACTGTCTGTTACTGTGTCTACTATATCAACATGGTATAGATGAGGAAGTTCCTGTTACTGTCTGTTACTGTGTCTGCTAGATCAACATGGTATAGATGAGGAAGTTCCTGTTACTGTGTCTGCTAGATCAACATGGTATAGATGAGGAAGTTCCTGTTACTGTGTCTGCTAGATCAACATAGTATAGATGAGGAAGTTCCTGTTACTGTCTGTTACTGTGTCTGCTAGATCAACATGGTATAGATGAGGAAGTTCCTGTTACTGTGTCTGCTAGATTAACATGGTATAGATGCGGAAGTTCCTGTTACTGTGTCTGCTAGATCAACACGGTATAGATGAGGAGGTTCCTTTTACTGTGTCTGCTAGATGAAAATGGTATAGATGAGGAAGTTCCTGTTACTGTCTGTTACTGTGTCTGCAAGATCAACACGGTATAGATGATGAAGTACCTGTTACTCTGTCTGTTACTGTGTCTGCCAGATCAACACGGTATAGATGAGGAAGTTCCTGTTACTGTCTGTTACTGTGTCTGCTAGATCAACATGGTATAGATGAGGAAGTTCCTGTTACTGTCTGTTACTGTTTCTGCTAGATCAACATTGTATAGATGAGGAGGTTCCTGTTACTGTCTGTTACTATGTCTGCTAGATCAACATGGTATAGATGAGGAAGTTCCTGTTTCTGTGTCTGCTAGATCAACATAGTACAGATGAGGAAGTTCCTGTTACTGTCTCTGCTAGATCAACATAGTATAGATGAGGAAGTTCCTGTTACTGTCTGTTACTGTGTCTGCTAGATCAACATGGTATAGATGAGGAAGTTCCTGTTACTGTGTCTGCTAGATCAACATGGTATAGATGAGGAAGTTCCTGTTACTGTCTGTTACTGTGTCTGCTAGATCAACATGGTATAGATGAGGAAGTTCCTGTTACTGTGTCTGCTAGATCAATACGGTATAGATGAGGAAGTTCCGGTTACTGTCTGTTACTATGTCTGCTAGATCAACATGGTATAGATGAGGAAGTTCCTGTTACTGTGTCTGCTAGATCAACATGGTATAGATGAGGAAGTTCCTGTTACTGTCTGTTACTGTGTCTGCTAGATCAACATGGTATAGATGAGGAAGTTCCTGTTACTGTCTGTTACTGTGTCTGCTAGATCAACATGGTACAGTTGAGGAAGTTCCTGTTACTCTCTGTTACTGTGTCTGCTAGATCAACACGGTATAGATGAGTAAGTTCCTGTTACTGTGTCTGCTAGATCAATACGGTATAGATGAGGAAGGTCCTGTTACTGTCTGTTACTATGTCTGCTAGATCAACATGGTATAGATGAGGAAGTTCCTGTTACAGTGTCTGCTAGATCAACACGGTATAGATGAGGAAGTTCCTGTTACTGTCTTATACTGTGTCTGCTAGATCAACATGGTATAGATGAGGAAGTTCCTATTACTGTGTCTGCTAGATCAACATAGTACAGATGAGGAAGTTCCTGTTACTGTCTCTGCTAGATCAACATAGTATAGATGATGAAGTTCCTGTTACTGTCTGTTACTGTGTCTGCTAGATCAACATGGTATAGATGAGGAAGTTCCTGTTACTGTGTCTGCTAGATCAACACGGTATAGATGAGGAAGTTCCTGTTACTGTGTCTGCTAGATCAACACGGTATAGATGAGGAAGTTCCTGTTACTGTCTGTTACTGTGTCTGCTAGATCAACATGGTACAGTTGAGGAAGTTCCTGTTACTCTCTGTTACTGTGTCTGCTAGATCAACACGGTATAGATGAGTAAGTTCCTGTTACTGTGTCTGCTAGATCAATACGGTATAGATGAGGAATGTCCTGTTACTGTCTGTTACTATGTCTGCTAGATCAACATGGTATAGATGAGGAAGTTCCTGTTACTGTGTCTGCTAGATCAACACGGTATAGATGAGGAAGTTCCTGTTACTGTCTTATACTGTGTCTGCTAGATCAACATAGTACAGATGAGGAAGTTCCTGTTACTGTGTCTGCTAGATCAACATGATATAGATGAGGAAGTTCCTGTTACTGTGTCTGCTAGATCAACACGGTATAGATGAGGAAGTTCCTGTTACCGTGTCTGCTAGATCAACAAGGTATAGATGAGGAAGTTCCTGTTACTGTGTCTGCTAGATCAACACGGTATAGATGAGGAGGTTCCTGTTACTGTGTCTGCTAGATCAACATGGTATAGATGAGGAAGTTCCTGTTACTGTCTGTTACTGTGTCAACTAGATCAACATAGTATAGATGAGGAAGTTCCTGTTACTGTGTCTGCTAGATCAACATGGTATAGATGAGGAAGTTCCTGTTACTGTGTCTGCTAGATCAACATGGTATAGATGAGGGAGGTCCTGTTACTGTGTCTGCTAGATCAACATGTTATTGATGAGGAAGTTCCTGTTACTGTGTCTGCTAGATCAACATTGTATAGATGAGGTAGTTCCTGTTACTGTGTCTGCTAGATGAAAATGGTATAGATGAGGAAGTCCCTGTTACTGTCTGTTACTGTGTCTGCTAGGTCAACACGGTATAGATGAGGAAATACCTGTTACTCTGTCTGTTACTGTGTCTGCCAGATCAACACGGTATAGATGAGGAAGTTCCTGTTACTGTCTGTTACTGTGTCTGCTAGATCAACATGGTATAGATGAGGAAGTTCCTGTTACTGTCTGTTACTGTTTCTGCTAGATCAACATTGTATAGATGAGGAAGTTCCTGTTACTGTCTGTTACTGTGTCTACTAGATCAACATGGTATAGATGAGGAAGTTCCTGTTACTGTCTGTTACTGTGTCTGCTAGATCAACATGGTATAGATGAGGAAGTTCCTGTTACTGTGTCTGCTAGATCAACATGGTATAGATGAGGAAGTTCCTGTTACTGTGTCTGCTAGATCAACATAGTATAGATGAGGAAGTTCCTGTTACTGTCTGTTACTGTGTCTGCTAGATCAACATGGTATAGATGCGGAAGTTCCTGTTACTGTGTCTGCTAGATCAACACGGTATAGATGAGGAGGTTCCTTTTACTGTGTCTGCTAGATGAAAATGGTATAGATGAGGAAGTTCCTGTTACTGTCTGTTACTGTGTCTGCTAGATCAACACGGTATAGATGATGAAGTACCTGTTACTCTGTCTGTTACTGTGTCTGCCAGATCAACACGGTATAGATGAGGAAGTTCCTGTTACTGTCTGTTACTGTGTCTGCTAGATCAACATGGTATAGATGAGGAAGTTCCTGTTACTGTCTGTTACTGTTTCTGCTAGATCAACATTGTATAGATGAGGAGGTTCCTGTTACTGTCTGTTACTATGTCTGCTAGATCAACATGGTATAGATGAGGAAGTTCCTGTTTCTGTGTCTGCTAGATCAACATAGTACAGATGAGGAAGTTCCTGTTACTGTCTCTGCTAGATCAACATAGTATAGATGAGGAAGTTCCTGTTACTGTCTGTTACTGTGTCTGCTAGATCAACATGGTATAGATGAGGAAGTTCCTGTTACTGTGTCTGCTAGATCAACATGGTATAGATGAGGAAGTTCCTGTTACTGTCTGTTACTGTGTCTGCTAGATCAACATGGTATAGATGAGGAAGTTCCTGTTACTGTGTCTGCTAGATCAATACGGTATAGATGAGGAAGTTCCGGTTACTGTCTGTTACTATGTCTGCTAGATCAACATGGTATAGATGAGGAAGTTCCTGTTACTGTGTCTGCTAGATCAACATGGTATAGATGAGGAAGTTCCTGTTACTGTCTGTTACTGTGTCTGCTAGATCAACATGGTATAGATGAGGAAGTTCCTGTTACTGTCTGTTACTGTGTCTGCTAGATCAACATGGTACAGTTGAGGAAGTTCCTGTTACTGTGTCTGCTAGATCAACATAGTACAGATGAGGAAGTTCCTGTTACTGTGTCTGCTAGATCAACATGATATAGATGAGGAAGTTCCTGTTACTGTGTCTGCTAGATCAACACGGTATAGATGAGGAAGTTCCTGTTACCGTGTCTGCTAGATCAACAAGGTATAGATGAGGAAGTTCCTGTTACTGTGTCTGCTAGATCAACACGGTATAGATGAGGAGGTTCCTGTTACTGTGTCTGCTAGATCAACATGGTATAGATGAGGAAGTTCCTGTTACTGTCTGTTACTGTGTCAACTAGATCAACATAGTATAGATGAGGAAGTTCCTGTTACTGTGTCTGCTAGATCAACATGGTATAGATGAGGAAGTTCCTGTTACTGTGTCTGCTAGATCAACATGGTATAGATGAGGGAGGTCCTGTTACTGTGTCTGCTAGATCAACATGTTATTGATGAGGAAGTTCCTGTTACTGTGTCTGCTAGATCAACATTGTATAGATGAGGTAGTTCCTGTTACTGTGTCTGCTAGATGAAAATGGTATAGATGAGGAAGTCCCTGTTACTGTCTGTTACTGTGTCTGCTAGGTCAACACGGTATAGATGAGGAAATACCTGTTACTCTGTCTGTTACTGTGTCTGCCAGATCAACACGGTATAGATGAGGAAGTTCCTGTTACTGTCTGTTACTGTGTCTGCTAGATCAACATGGTATAGATGAGGAAGTTCCTGTTACTGTCTGTTACTGTTTCTGCTAGATCAACATTGTATAGATGAGGAAGTTCCTGTTACTGTCTGTTACTGTGTCTACTAGATCAACATGGTATAGATGAGGAAGTTCCTGTTACTGTCTGTTACTGTGTCTGCTAGATCAACATGGTATAGATGAGGAAGTTCCTGTTACTGTGTCTGCTAGATCAACATGGTATAGATGAGGAAGTTCCTGTTACTGTGTCTGCTAGATCAACATAGTATAGATGAGGAAGTTCCTGTTACTGTCTGTTACTGTGTCTGCTAGATCAACATGGTATAGATGCGGAAGTTCCTGTTACTGTGTCTGCTAGATCAACACGGTATAGATGAGGAGGTTCCTTTTACTGTGTCTGCTAGATGAAAATGGTATAGATGAGGAAGTTCCTGTTACTGTCTGTTACTGTGTCTGCTAGATCAACACGGTATAGATGATGAAGTACCTGTTACTCTGTCTGTTACTGTGTCTGCCAGATCAACACGGTATAGATGAGGAAGTTCCTGTTACTGTCTGTTACTGTGTCTGCTAGATCAACATGGTATAGATGAGGAAGTTCCTGTTACTGTCTGTTACTGTTTCTGCTAGATCAACATTGTATAGATGAGGAGGTTCCTGTTACTGTCTGTTACTATGTCTGCTAGATCAACATGGTATAGATGAGGAAGTTCCTGTTTCTGTGTCTGCTAGATCAACATAGTACAGATGAGTAAGTTCCTGTTACTGTCTCTGCTAGATCAACATAGTATAGATGAGGAAGTTCCTGTTACTGTCTGTTACTGTGTCTGCTAGATCAACATGGTATAGATGAGGAAGTTCCTGTTACTGTGTCTGCTAGATCAACATGGTATAGATGAGGAAGTTCCTGTTACTGTCTGTTACTGTGTCTGCTAGATCAACATGGTATAGATGAGGAAGTTCCTGTTACTGTGTCTGCTAGATCAATACGGTATAGATGAGGAAGTTCCGGTTACTGTCTGTTACTATGTCTGCTAGATCAACATGGTATAGATGAGGAAGTTCCTGTTACTGTGTCTGCTAGATCAACATGGTATAGATGAGGAAGTTCCTGTTACTGTCTGTTACTGTGTCTGCTAGATCAACATGGTATAGATGAGGAAGTTCCTGTTACTGTCTGTTACTGTGTCTGCTAGATCAACATGGTACAGTTGAGGAAGTTCCTGTTACTCTCTGTTACTGTGTCTGCTAGATCAACACGGTATAGATGAGTAAGTTCCTGTTACTGTGTCTGCTAGATCAATACGGTATAGATGAGGAAGGTCCTGTTACTGTCTGTTACTATGTCTGCTAGATCAACATGGTATAGATGAGGAAGTTCCTGTTACTGTGTCTGCTAGATCAACACGGTATAGATGAGGAAGTTCCTGTTACTGTCTTATACTGTGTCTGCTAGATCAACATGGTATAGATGAGGAAGTTCCTATTACTGTGTCTGCTAGATCAACATAGTACAGATGAGGAAGTTCCTGTTACTGTCTCTGCTAGATCAACATAGTATAGATGAGGAAGTTCCTGTTACTGTCTGTTACTGTGTCTGCTAGATCAACATGGTATAGATGAGGAAGTTCCTGTTACTGTGTCTGCTAGATCAACACGGTATAGATGAGGAAGTTCCTGTTACTGTGTCTGCTAGATCAACACGGTATAGATGAGGAGGTTCCTTTTACTGTGTCTGCTAGATCAACATGGTATAGATGAGGAAGTCCCTGTTACTGTCTGTTACTGTGTCTACTAGATCAACATAGTATAGATGAGGAAGATCCTGTTACTGTGTCTGCTAGATCAACATGGTATAGATGAGGAAGTTCCTGTTACTGTGTCTGCTAGATCAACATTGTATAGATGAGGGAGTTCCTGTTACTGTGTCTGCTAGATGAAAATGGTATAGATGAGGAAGTTCCTGTTACTGTCTGTTACTGTGTCTGCTAGATCAACACGGTATAGATGAGTAAGTTCCTGTTACTGTGTCTGCTAGATCAATACGGTATAGATGAGGAAGGTCCTGTTACTGTCTGTTACTATGTCTGCTAGATCAACATGGTATAGATGAGGAAGTTCCTGTTACTGTGTCTGCTAGATCAACACGGTATAGATGAGGAAGTTCCTGTTACTGTCTTATACTGTGTCTGCTAGATCAACATGGTATAGATGAGGAAGTTCCTGTTACTGTGTCTGCTAGATCAACATGGTATAGATGAGGAAGTTCCTGTTACTGTGTCTGCTAGATCAACACGGTATAGATGAGGAAGTTCCTGTTACTGTGTCTGCTAGATCAACACGGTATAGATGAGGAGGTTCCTTTTACTGTGTCTGCTAGATGAAAATGGTATAGATGAGGAAGTTCCTGTTACTGTCTGTTACTGTGTCTGCTAGATCAACACGGTATAGATGATGAAGTAACTGTTACTCTGTCTGTTACTGTGTCTGCCAGATCAACACGGTATAGATGAGGAAGTTCCTGTTACTGTCTGTTACTGTGTCTGCTAGATCAACATGGTATAGATGAGGAAGTTCCTGTTACTGTCTGTTACTGTTTCTGCTAGATCAACATTGTATAGATGAGGAGGTTCCTGTTACTGTCTGTTACTATGTCTGCTAGATCAACATGGTATAGATGAGGAAGTTCCTGTTTCTGTGTCTGCTAGATCAACATAGTACAGATGAGGAAGTTCCTGTTACTGTCTCTGCTAGATCAACATAGTATAGATGAGGAAGTTCCTGTTACTGTCTGTTACTGTGTCTGCTAGATCAACATGGTATAGATGAGGAAGTTCCTGTTACTGTGTCTGCTAGATCAACACGGTATAGATGAGGAAGTTCCTGTTACTGTGTCTGCTAGATCAACATGGTATAGATGAGGAAGTTCCTGTTACTGTCTGTTACTGTGTCTGCTAGATCAACACGGTATAGATGAGGAAGTTCCTGTTACTGTGTCTGCTAGATCAATACGGTATAGATGAGGAAGTTCCGGTTACTGTCTGTTACTATGTCTGCTAGATCAACATGGTATAGATGAGGAAGTTCCTGTTACTGTGTCTGCTAGATCAACATGGTATAGATGAGGAAGTTCCTGTTACTGTCTGTTACTGTGTCTGCTAGATCAACATGGTATAGATGAGGAAGTTCCTGTTACTGTCTGTTACTGTGTCTGCTAGATCAACATGGTACAGTTGAGGAAGTTCCGGTTACTCTCTGTTACTGTGTCTGCTAGATCAACACTGTATAGATGAGTAAGTTCCTGTTACTGTGTCTGCTAGATCAATACGGTATAGATGAGGAAGGTCCTGTTACTGTCTGTTACTATGTCTGCTAGATCAACATGGTATAGATGAGGAAGTTCCTGTTACTGTGTCTGCTAGATCAACACGGTATAGATGAGGAAGTTCCTGTTACTGTGTCTGCTAGATCAACACGGTATAGATGAGGAAGTTCCTGTTACTGTGTCTGCTAGATCAACATAGTATAGATGAGGAAGTTCCTGTTACTGTCTGTTACTGTGTCTGCTAGATCAACATGGTATAGATGAGGAAGTTCCTGTTACTGTGTCTGCTAGATCAACACGGTATAGATGAGGAAGTTCCTGTTACTGTGTCTGCTAGATCAACACGGTATAGATGAGGAGGTTCCTTTTACTGTGTCTGCTAGATCAACATGGTATAGATGAGGAAGTCCCTGTTACTGTCTGTTACTGTGTCTGCTAGATCAACATAGTATAGATGAGGAAGATCCTGTTACTGTGTCTGCTAGATCAACATGGTATAGATGAGGAAGTTCCTGTTACTGTGTCTGCTAGATCAACATTGTATAGATGAGGGAGTTCCTGTTACTGTGTCTGCTAGATGAAAATGGTATAGATGAGGAAGTTCCTGTTACTGTCTGTTACTGTGTCTGCTAGATCAACACGGTATAGATGAGTAAGTTCCTGTTACTGTGTCTGCTAGATCAATACGGTATAGATGAGGAAGGTCCTGTTACTGTCTGTTACTATGTCTGCTAGATCAACATGGTATAGATGAGGAAGTTCCTGTTACTGTGTCTGCTAGATCAACACGGTATAGATGAGGAAGTTCCTGTTACTGTCTTATACTGTGTCTGCTAGATCAACATGGTATAGATGAGGAAGTTCCTGTTACTGTGTCTGCTAGATCAACATGGTATAGATGAGGAAGTTCCTGTTACTGTGTCTGCTAGATCAACACGGTATAGATGAGGAAGTTCCTGTTACTGTGTCTGCTAGATCAACACGGTATAGATGAGGAGGTTCCTTTTACTGTGTCTGCTAGATGAAAATGGTATAGATGAGGAAGTTCCTGTTACTGTCTGTTACTGTGTCTGCTAGATCAACACGGTATAGATGATGAAGTAACTGTTACTCTGTCTGTTACTGTGTCTGCCAGATCAACACGGTATAGATGAGGAAGTTCCTGTTACTGTCTGTTACTGTGTCTGCTAGATCAACATTGTATAGATGAGGAGGTTCCTGTTACTGTCTGTTACTATGTCTGCTAGATCAACATGGTATAGATGAGGAAGTTCCTGTTTCTGTGTCTGCTAGATCAACATAGTACAGATGAGGAAGTTCCTGTTACTGTCTCTGCTAGATCAACATAGTATAGATGAGGAAGTTCCTGTTACTGTCTGTTACTGTGTCTGCTAGATCAACATGGTATAGATGAGGAAGTTCCTGTTACTGTGTCTGCTAGATCAACACGGTATAGATGAGGAAGTTCCTGTTACTGTGTCTGCTAGATCAACATGGTATAGATGAGGAAGTTCCTGTTACTGTCTGTTACTGTGTCTGCTAGATCAACACGGTATAGATGAGGAAGTTCCTGTTACTGTGTCTGCTAGATCAATACGGTATAGATGAGGAAGTTCCGGTTACTGTCTGTTACTATGTCTGCTAGATCAACATGGTATAGATGAGGAAGTTCCTGTTACTGTGTCTGCTAGATCAACATGGTATAGATGAGGAAGTTCCTGTTACTGTCTGTTACTGTGTCTGCTAGATCAACATGGTATAGATGAGGAAGTTCCTGTTACTGTCTGTTACTGTGTCTGCTAGATCAACATGGTACAGTTGAGGAAGTTCCTGTTACTCTCTGTTACTGTGTCTGCTAGATCAACACGGTATAGATGAGTAAGTTCCTGTTACTGTGTCTGCTAGATCAATACGGTATAGATGAGGAAGGTCCTGTTACTGTCTGTTACTATGTCTGCTAGATCAACATGGTATAGATGAGGAAGTTCCTGTTACTGTGTCTGCTAGATCAACACGGTATAGATGAGGAAGTTCCTGTTACTGTCTTATACTGTGTCTGCTAGATCAACATGGTATAGATGAGGAAGTTCCTATTACTGTGTCTGCTAGATCAACATAGTACAGATGAGGAAGTTCCTGTTACTGTCTCTGCTAGATCAACATAGTATAGATGAGGAAGTTCCTGTTACTGTCTGTTACTGTGTCTGCTAGATCAACATGGTATAGATGAGGAAGTTCCTGTTACTGTGTCTGCTAGATCAACACGGTATAGATGAGGAAGTTCCTGTTACTGTGTCTGCTAGATCAACACGGTATAGATGAGGAGGTTCCTTTTACTGTGTCTGCTAGATCAACATGGTATAGATGAGGAAGTCCCTGTTACTGTCTGTTACTGTGTCTGCTAGATCAACATAGTATAGATGAGGAAGATCCTGTTACTGTGTCTGCTAGATCAACATGGTATAGATGAGGAAGTTCCTGTTACTGTGTCTGCTAGATCAACATTGTATAGATGAGGGAGTTCCTGTTACTGTGTCTGCTAGATGAAAATGGTATAGATGAGGAAGTTCCTGTTACTGTCTGTTACTGTGTCTGCTAGATCAACACGGTATAGATGAGTAAGTTCCTGTTACTGTGTCTGCTAGATCAATACGGTATAGATGAGGAAGGTCCTGTTACTGTCTGTTACTATGTCTGCTAGATCAACATGGTATAGATGAGGAAGTTCCTGTTACTGTGTCTGCTAGATCAACACGGTATAGATGAGGAAGTTCCTGTTACTGTCTTATACTGTGTCTGCTAGATCAACATGGTATAGATGAGGAAGTTCCTATTACTGTGTCTGCTAGATCAACATAGTACAGATGAGGAAGTTCCTGTTACTGTCTCTGCTAGATCAACATAGTATAGATGAGGAAGTTCCTGTTACTGTCTGTTACTGTGTCTGCTAGATCAACATGGTATAGATGAGGAAGTTCCTGTTACTGTGTCTGCTAGATCAACACGGTATAGATGAGGAAGTTCCTGTTACTGTGTCTGCTAGATCAACACGGTATAGATGAGGAGGTTCCTTTTACTGTGTCTGCTAGATCAACATGGTATAGATGAGGAAGTCCCTGTTACTGTCTGTTACTGTGTCTGCTAGATCAACATAGTATAGATGAGGAAGATCCTGTTACTGTGTCTGCTAGATCAACATGGTATAGATGAGGAAGTTCCTGTTACTGTGTCTGCTAGATCAACATTGTATAGATGAGGGAGTTCCTGTTACTGTGTCTGCTAGATGAAAATGGTATAGATGAGGACGTTCCTGTTACTGTCTGTTACTGTGTCTGCTAGATCAACACGGTATAGATGAGGAAGTACCTGTTACTCTGTCTGTTACTGTGTCTGCCAGATCAACACGGTATAGATGAGGAAGTTCCTGTTACTGTCTGTTACTGTGTCTGCTAGATCAACATGGTATAGATGAGGAAGTTCCTGTTACTGTCTGTTACTGTTTCTGCTAGATCAACATTGTATAGATGAGGAGGTTCCTGTTACTGTCTGTTACTGTGTCTGCTAGATCAACATGGTATAGATGAGCAAGTTCCTGTTACTGTCTGTTACTGTGTCTGCTAGATCAACATGGTATAGATGAGGAAGTTCCTGTTACTGTGTCTGCTAGATCAACATGGTATAGATGAGGACGTTCCTGTTACTGTGTCTGCTAGATCAACATGGTATAGATGAGGAAGTCCCTGTTACTGTCTGTTACTGTGTCTGCTAGATCAACATAGTATAGATGAGGAAGATCCTGTTACTGTGTCTGCTAGATCAACATGGTATAGATGAGGAAGTTCCTGTTACTGTGTCTGCTAGATCAACATTGTATAGATGAGGGAGTTCCTGTTACTGTGTCTGCTAGATGAAAATGGTATAGATGAGGAAGTTCCTGTTACTGTCTGTTACTGTGTCTGCTAGATCAACACGGTATAGATGAGGAAGTACCTGTTACTCTGTCTGTTACTGTGTCTGCCAGATCAACACGGTATAGATGAGGAAGTTCCTGTTACTGTCTGTTACTGTGTCTGCTAGATCAACATGGTATAGATGAGGAAGTTCCTGTTACTGTCTGTTACTGTTTCTGCTAGATCAACATTGTATAGATGAGGAGGTTCCTGTTACTGTCTGTTACTGTGTCTGCTAGATCAACATGGTATAGATGAGCAAGTTCCTGTTACTGTCTGTTACTGTGTCTGCTAGATCAACATGGTATAGATGAGGAAGTTCCTGTTACTGTGTCTGCTAGATCAACATGGTATAGATGAGGACGTTCCTGTTACTGTGTCTGCTAGATCAACATGGTATAGATGAGGAAGTCCCTGTTACTGTCTGTTACTGTGTCTGCTAGATCAACATAGTATAGATGAGGAAGATCCTGTTACTGTGTCTGCTAGATCAACATGGTATAGATGAGGAAGTTCCTGTTACTGTGTCTGCTAGATCAACATTGTATAGATGAGGGAGTTCCTGTTACTGTGTCTGCTAGATGAAAATGGTATAGATGAGGAAGTTCCTGTTACTGTCTGTTACTGTGTCTGCTAGATCAACACGGTATAGATGAGGAAGTACCTGTTACTCTGTCTGTTACTGTGTCTGCCAGATCAACACGGTATAGATGAGGAAGTTCCTGTTACTGTCTGTTACTGTGTCTGCTAGATCAACATGGTATAGATGAGGAAGTTCCTGTTACTGTCTGTTACTGTTTCTGCTAGATCAACATTGTATAGATGAGGAAGTTCCTGTTACTGTCTGTTACTGTGTCTGCTAGATCAACATGGTATAGATGAGCAAGTTCCTGTTACTGTCTGTTACTGTGTCTGCTAGATCAACATGGTATAGATGAGGAAGTTCCTGTTACTGTGTCTGCTAGATCAACATGGTATAGATGAGGACGTTCCTGTTACTGTGTCTGCTAGATCAACATAGTATAGATGAGGAAGTTCCTGTTACTGTCTGTTACTGTGTCTGCTAGATCAACATGGTATAGATGAGGAAGTTCCTGTTACTGTGTCTGCTAGATCAACATGGTATAGATGAGGAAGTTCCTGTTACTGTGTCTGCTAGATCAACACGGTATAGATGAGGAAGTTCCTGTTACTGTGTCTGCTAGATCAACACGGTATAGATGAGGAGGTTCCTTTTACTGTGTCTGCTAGATCAACATGGTATAGATGAGGAAGTCCCTGTTACTGTCTGTTACTGTGTCTGCTACATCAACATAGTATAGATGAGGAAGATCCTGTTACTGTGTCTGCTAGATCAACATGGTATAGATGAGGAATTTCCTGTTACTATGTCTGCTAGATCAACATTGTATAGATGAGGGAGTTCCTGTTACTGTGTCTGCTAGATGAAAATGGTATAGATGAGGAAGTTCCTGTTACTGTCTGTTACTGTGTCTGCTAGATCAACACGGTATAGATGAGGAAGTACCTGTTACTCTGTCTGTTACTGTGTCTGCCAGATCAACACGGTATAGATGAGGAAGTTCCTGTTACTGTCTGTTACTGTGTCTGCTAGATCAACACGGTATAGATGAGGAGGTACCTGTTACTCTGTCTGTTACTGTGTCTGCCAGATCAACACGGTATAGATGAGGAAGTTCCTGTTACTGTCTGTTACTGTGTCTGCTAGATCAACATGGTATAGATGAGGAAGTTCCTGTTACTGTGTCTGCTAGATCAACATGGTATAGATGAGGAAGTTCCTGTTACTGTGTCTGCTAGATCAACATGGTATAGATGAGGAAGTTCCTGTTACTGTGTCTGCTAAATCAATACGGTATAGATGAGGAAGGTCCTGTTACTGTCTGTTACTATGTCTGCTAGATCAACATGGTATAGATGAGGAAGTTCCTGTTACTGTGTCTGCTAGATCAACACGGTATAGATGAGGAAGTTCCTGTTACTGTCTGTTACTGTGTCTGCTAGATCAACATGGTATAGATGAGGAAGTTCCTATTACTGTGTCTGCTAGATCAACATAGTACAGATGAGGAAGTTCCTATTACTGTCTCTGCTAGATCAACATAGTATAGATGAGGAAGTTCCTGTTACTGTCTGTTACTGTGTCTGCTAGATCAACATGGTATAGATGAGGAAGTTCCTGTTACTGTGTCTGCTAGATCAACACGGTATAGATGAGGAAGTTCCTGTTACTGTGTCTGCTAGATCAACACTGTATAGATGAGGAGGTTCCTTTTACTGTGTCTGCTAGATCAACATGGTATAGATGAGGAAGTCCCTGTTACTGTCTGTTACTGTGTCTGCTAGATCAACATAGTATAGATGAGGAAGATCCTGTTACTGTGTCTGCTAGATCAACATGGTATAGATGAGGAAGTTCCTGTTACTGTGTCTGCTAGATCAACATTGTATAGATGAGGGAGTTCCTGTTACTGTGTCTGCTAGATGAAAATGGTATAGATGAGGAAGTTCCTGTTACTGTCTCTTACTGTGTCTGCTAGATCAACACGGTATAGATGAGGAAGTACCTGTTACTCTGTCTGTTACTGTGTCTGCCAGATCAACACGGTATAGATGAGGAAGTTCCTGTTACTGTCTGTTACTGTGTCTGCTAGATCAACATGGTATAGATGAGGAAGTTCCTGTTACTGTCTGTTACTGTTTCTGCTAGATCAACATTGTATAGATGAGGAAGTTCCTGTTACTGTCTGTTACTGTGTCTGCTAGATCAACATGGTATAGATGAGGAAGTTCCTGTTACTGTCTGTTACTGTGTCTGCTAGATCAACATGGTATAGATGAGGAAGTTCCTGTTATTGTGTCTGCTAGATCAACATGGTATAGATGAGGACGTTCCTGTTACTGTGTCTGCTAGATCAACATAGTATAGATGAGGAAGTTCCTGTTACTGTCTGTTACTGTGTCTGCTAGATCAACATGGTATAGATGAGGAAGTTCCTGTTACTGTGTCTGCTAGATCAGCATGGTATAGATGAGGAAGTTCCTGTTACTGTGTCTGCTAGATCAACACGGTATAGATGAGGAAGTTCCTGTTACTGTGTCTGCTAGATCAACACGGTATAGATGAGGAGGTTCCTTTTACTGTGTCTGCTAGATCAACATGGTATAGATGAGGAAGTCCCTGTTACTGTCTGTTACTGTGTCTGCTAGATCAACACGGTATAGATGAGGAAGTTCCTGTTACTGTGTCTGCTAGATCAACATGGTATAGATGAGGACGTTCCTGTTACTGTGTCTGCTAGATCAACATAGTATAGATGAGGAAGTTCCTGTTACTGTCTGTTACTGTGTCTGCTAGATCAACATGGTATAGATGAGGAAGTTCCTGTTACTGTGTCTGCTAGATCAACATGGTATAGATGAGGAAGTTCCTGTTACTGTGTCTGCTAGATCAACACGGTATAGATGAGGAAGTTCCTGTTACTGTGTCTGCTAGATCAACACGGTATAGATGAGGAGGTTCCTTTTACTGTGTCTGCTAGATCAACATGGTATAGATGAGGAAGTCCCTGTTACTGTCTGTTACTGTGTCTGCTACATCAACATAGTATAGATGAGGAAGATCCTGTTACTGTGTCTGCTAGATCAACATGGTATAGATGAGGAATTTCCTGTTACTATGTCTGCTAGATCAACATTGTATAGATGAGGGAGTTCCTGTTACTGTGTCTGCTAGATGAAAATGGTATAGATGAGGAAGTTCCTGTTACTGTCTGTTACTGTGTCTGCTAGATCAACACGGTATAGATGAGGAAGTACCTGTTACTCTGTCTGTTACTGTGTCTGCCAGATCAACACGGTATAGATGAGGAAGTTCCTGTTACTGTCTGTTACTGTGTCTGCTAGATCAACACGGTATAGATGAGGAGGTACCTGTTACTCTGTCTGTTACTGTGTCTGCCAGATCAACACGGTATAGATGAGGAAGTTCCTGTTACTGTCTGTTACTGTGTCTGCTAGATCAACATGGTATAGATGAGGAAGTTCCTGTTACTGTGTCTGCTAGATCAACATGGTATAGATGAGGAAGTTCCTGTTACTGTGTCTGCTAGATCAACATGGTATAGATGAGGAAGTTCCTGTTACTGTGTCTGCTAAATCAATACGGTATAGATGAGGAAGGTCCTGTTACTGTCTGTTACTATGTCTGCTAGATCAACATGGTATAGATGAGGAAGTTCCTGTTACTGTGTCTGCTAGATCAACACGGTATAGATGAGGAAGTTCCTGTTACTGTCTGTTACTGTGTCTGCTAGATCAACATGGTATAGATGAGGAAGTTCCTATTACTGTGTCTGCTAGATCAACATAGTACAGATGAGGAAGTTCCTATTACTGTCTCTGCTAGATCAACATAGTATAGATGAGGAAGTTCCTGTTACTGTCTGTTACTGTGTCTGCTAGATCAACATGGTATAGATGAGGAAGTTCCTGTTACTGTGTCTGCTAGATCAACACGGTATAGATGAGGAAGTTCCTGTTACTGTGTCTGCTAGATCAACACTGTATAGATGAGGAGGTTCCTTTTACTGTGTCTGCTAGATCAACATGGTATAGATGAGGAAGTCCCTGTTACTGTCTGTTACTGTGTCTGCTAGATCAACATAGTATAGATGAGGAAGATCCTGTTACTTTGTCTGCTAGATCAACATGGTATAGATGAGGAAGTTCCTGTTACTGTGTCTGCTAGATCAACATTGTATAGATGAGGGAGTTCCTGTTACTGTGTCTGCTAGATGAAAATGGTATAGATGAGGAAGTTCCTGTTACTGTCTCTTACTGTGTCTGCTAGATCAACACGGTATAGATGAGGAAGTACCTGTTACTCTGTCTGTTACTGTGTCTGCCAGATCAACACGGTATAGATGAGGAAGTTCCTGTTACTGTCTGTTACTGTGTCTGCTAGATCAACATGGTATAGATGAGGAAGTTCCTGTTACTGTCTGTTACTGTTTCTGCTAGATCAACATTGTATAGATGAGGAAGTTCCTGTTACTGTCTGTTACTGTGTCTGCTAGATCAACATGGTATAGATGAGGAAGTTCCTGTTACTGTCTGTTACTGTGTCTGCTAGATCAACATGGTATAGATGAGGAAGTTCCTGTTACTGTGTCTGCTAGATCAACATGGTATAGATGAGGACGTTCCTGTTACTGTGTCTGCTAGATCAACATAGTATAGATGAGGAAGTTCCTGTTACTGTCTGTTACTGTGTCTGCTAGATCAACCTGGTATAGATGAGGAAGTTCCTGTTACTGTGTCTGCTAGATCAGCATGGTATAGATGAGGAAGTTCCTGTTACTGTGTCTGCTAGATCAACACGGTATAGATGAGGAAGTTCCTGTTACTGTGTCTGCTAGATCAACACGGTATAGATGAGGAGGTTCCTTTTACTGTGTCTGCTAGATCAACATGGTATAGATGAGGAAGTCCCTGTTACTGTCTGTTACTGTGTCTGCTAGATCAACATAGTATAGATGAGGAAGATCCTGTTACTGTGTCTGCTAGATCAACATGGTATAGATGAGGAAGTTCCTGTTACTGTGTCTGCTAGATCAACATTGTATAGATGAGGGAGTTCCTGTTACTGTGTCTGCTAGATGAAAATGGTATAGATGAGGAAGTTCCTGTTACTGTCTGTTACTGTGTCTGCTAGATCAACACGGTATAGATGAGGAAGTACCTGTTACTCTGTCTGTTACTGTGTCTGCCAGATCAACACGGTATAGATGAGGAAGTACCTGTTACTGTCTGTTACTGTGTCTGCTAGATCAACATGGTATAGATGAGGAAGTTCCTGTTACTGTCTGTTACTGTGTCTGCTAGATCAACATGGTATAGATGAGGAAGTTCCTGTTACTGTGTCTGCTAGATCAACATGGTATAGATGAGGAAGTGCCTGTTACTGTTTCTGCTAGATCAACATGGTATAGATGAGGAAATTCCTGTTACTGTCTGTTACTGTGTCTGCTAGATCAACATGGTATAGATGAGGAAGTTCCTGTTACTGTGTCTGCTAGATCAACACGGTATAGATGAGGAAGTTCCGGTTACTGTCTGTTACTATGTCTGCTAGATCAACATGGTATAGATGAGGAAGTTCCTGTTACTGTGTCTGCTAGATAAACACGGTATAGATGAGGAAGTTCCTGTTACTGTCTATTACTGTGTCTGCTAGATCAACATGGTATAGATGAGGAAGTTCCTGTTACTGTGTCTGCTAGATCAACATGGTATAGATGAGGAAGTTCCTGTTACTGTGTCTTCTAGATCAACACGGTATAGATTAGGAAGTACCTGTTACTCTGTCTGTTACTGTGTCTGCCAGATCAACACGGTATAGATGAGGAAGTTCCTGTTACTGTGTCTGCTAGATCAACACGGTATAGATGAGGAGGTTCCTGTTACTGTGTCTGCTAGATCAACATGGTATAGATGAGGAAGTTCTTGTTACTGTGTCTGCTAGATCAACATGGTATAGATGAGGAAGTTCCTGTTACTGTCTGTTACTGTGTCTGCTAGATCAACATGGTATAGATGAGGAAGTTCCTGTTACTGTGTCTGCTAGATCAACATAGTATAGATGAGGAAGTTCCTGTTACTGTCTGTTACTGTGTCTGCTAGATCAACATGGTATAGATGAGGAAGTTCCTGTTACTGTGTCTGCTAGATCAACACGGTATAGATGAGGAGGTTCCTGTTACTGTGTCTGCTAGATCAACATGGTATAGATGAGGAAGTTCTTGTTACTGTGTCTGCTAGATCAACATGGTATAGATGAGGAAGTTCCTGTTACTGTCTGTTACTGTGTCTGCTAGATCAACATGGTATAGATGAGGAAGTTCCTGTTACTGTGTCTGCTAGATCAACATAGTATAGATGAGGAAGTTCCTGTTACTGTCTGTTACTGTGTCTGCTAGATCAACATGGTATAGATGAGGAAGTTCCTGTTACTGTGTCTGCTAGATCAACACGGTATAGATGAGGAAGGTCCTGTTACTGTCTGTTACTATGTCTGCTAGATCAACATGGTATAGATGAGGACGTTCCTGTTACTGTGTCTGCTATATCAACACGGTATATATGAGGAAGTTCCTGTTACTGTGTCTGCTAGATCAACATAGTATAGATGAGGAAGTTCCTGTTACTGTGTCTGCTAGATCAACATGGTATAGATGAGGGAGTTCCTGTTACTGTGTCTGCTAGATCAACTTGGTATAGATGAGGAAGTTCCTGTTACTGTCTGTTACTGTGTCTGCTAGTTCAACATGGTATAGATGAGGAGGTTCCTGTTACTGTCTGTTACTGTGTCTGCTAGATCAACATGGTATAGATGAGGAAGTTCCTGTTACTGTCTGTTACTGTGTCTGCTAGATCAACATGGTATAGATGAGGAAGTTCCTGTTACTGTGTCTGCTAGATCAACACGGTATAGATGAGGAAGGTCCTGTTACTGTCTGTTACTATGTCTGCTAGATCAACATGGTATAGATGAGGAAGGTCCTGTTACTGTGTCTGCTAGATCAACATGGTATAGATGAGGAAGTTCTTGTTACTGTGTCTGCTAGATCAACATGGTATAGATGAGGAAGTTCCTGTTACTGTCTGTTACTGTGTCTGCTAGATCAACATGGTATAGATGAGGAAGTTCCTGTTACTGTGTCTGCTAGATCAACATAGTATAGATGAGGAAGTTCCTGTTACTGTCTGTTACTGTGTCTGCTAGATCAACATGGTATAGATGAGGAAGTTCCTGTTACTGTGTCTGCTAGATCAACACGGTATAGATGAGGAAGGTCCTGTTACTGTCTGTTACTATGTCTGCTAGATCAACATGGTATAGATGAGGACGTTCCTGTTACTGTGTCTGCTAGATCAACACGGTATATATGAGGAAGTTCCTGTTACTGTGTCTGCTAGATCAACATAGTATAGATGAGGAAGTTCCTGTTACTGTGTCTGCTAGATCAACATGGTATAGATGAGGGAGTTCCTGTTACTGTGTCTGCTAGATCAACTTGGTATAGATGAGGAAGTTCCTGTTACTGTCTGTTACTGTGTCTGCTAGATCAACATGGTATAGATGAGGAAGTTCCTGTTACTGTGTCTGCTAGATCAACATAGTATAGATGAGGAAGTTCCTGTTACTGTCTGTTACTGTGTCTGCTAGATCAACATGGTATAGATGAGGAAGTTCCTGTTACTGTGTCTGCTAGATCAACACGGTATAGATGAGGAAGGTCCTGTTACTGTCTGTTACTATGTCTGCTAGATCAACATGGTATAGATGAGGACGTTCCTGTTACTGTGTCTGCTATATCAACACGGTATATATGAGGAAGTTCCTGTTACTGTGTCTGCTAGATCAACATAGTATAGATGAGGAAGTTCCTGTTACTGTGTCTGCTAGATCAACATGGTATAGATGAGGGAGTTCCTGTTACTGTGTCTGCTAGATCAACTTGGTATAGATGAGGAAGTTCCTGTTACTGTCTGTTACTGTGTCTGCTAGTTCAACATGGTATAGATGAGGAGGTTCCTGTTACTGTCTGTTACTGTGTCTGCTAGATCAACATGGTATAGATGAGGAAGTTCCTGTTACTGTCTGTTACTGTGTCTGCTAGATCAACATGGTATAGATGAGGAAGTTCCTGTTACTGTGTCTGCTAGATCAACACGGTATAGATGAGGAAGGTCCTGTTACTGTCTGTTACTATGTCTGCTAGATCAACATGGTATAGATGAGGAAGGTCCTGTTACTGTGTCTGCTAGATCAACATGGTATAGATGAGGAAGTTCTTGTTACTGTGTCTGCTAGATCAACATGGTATAGATGAGGAAGTTCCTGTTACTGTCTGTTACTGTGTCTGCTAGATCAACATGGTATAGATGAGGAAGTTCCTGTTACTGTGTCTGCTAGATCAACATAGTATAGATGAGGAAGTTCCTGTTACTGTCTGTTACTGTGTCTGCTAGATCAACATGGTATAGATGAGGAAGTTCCTGTTACTGTGTCTGCTAGATCAACACGGTATAGATGAGGAAGGTCCTGTTACTGTCTGTTACTATGTCTGCTAGATCAACATGGTATAGATGAGGACGTTCCTGTTACTGTGTCTGCTAGATCAACACGGTATATATGAGGAAGTTCCTGTTACTGTGTCTGCTAGATCAACATAGTATAGATGAGGAAGTTCCTGTTACTGTGTCTGCTAGATCAACATGGTATAGATGAGGGAGTTCCTGTTACTGTGTCTGCTAGATCAACTTGGTATAGATGAGGAAGTTCCTGTTACTGTCTGTTACTGTGTCTGCTAGTTCAACATGGTATAGATGAGGAGGTTCCTGTTACTGTCTGTTACTGTGTCTGCTAGATCAACATGGTATAGATGAGGAAGTTCCTGTTACTGTCTGTTACTGTGTCTGCTAGATCAACATGGTATAGATGAGGAAGTTCCTGTTACTGTGTCTGCTAGATCAACACGGTATAGATGAGGAAGGTCCTGTTACTGTCTGTTACTATGTCTGCTAGATCAACATGGTATAGATGAGGAAGGTCCTGTTACTGTGTCTGCTAGATCAACATGGTATAGATGAGGAAGTTCCTGTTACTGTGTCTGCTAGATCAACACGGTATAGATGAGGAAGTTCCGGTTACTGTCTGTTACTATGTCTGCTAGATCAACATGGTATAGATGAGGAAGTTCCTGTTACTGTGTCTGCTAGATAAACACGGTATAGATGAGGAAGTTCCTGTTACTGTCTATTACTGTGTCTGCTAGATCAACACACACACACACACACCGACAACACACACACACACACCGACATGGTATAGATGAGGAAGTTCCTGTTACTGTGTCTGCTAGATCAACATGGTATAGATGAGATGTGGCCTTCCCTGTAGCTCAGTTGGTAGAGCATGGTGTTTGCAACGCCAGGGTTGTGGGTTCGAGTCCCACGGGGGGCCAGCACAGGAAAAAAAATGTATGAAATGTATGCATTCACTACTGTAAGTCGCTCTGGATAAGAGCGTCTGCTAAATGACTAAAATGTAAATGTAAAAAATGAAGTTCCTGTTACTGTGTCTTCTAGATCAACACGGTATAGATGAGGAGGTTCCTGTTACTGTGTCTGCTAGATCAACACGGTATAGATGAGGAGGTTCCTGTTACTGTGTCTGCTAGATCAACACGGTATAGATGAGGAGGTTCCTGTTACTGTGTCTGCTAGATCAACATGGTATAGATGAGGAAGTTCTTGTTACTGTGTCTGCTAGATCAACATGGTATAGATGAGGAAGTTCCTGTTACTGTCTGTTACTGTGTCTGCTAGATCAACATGGTATAGATGAGGACGTTCCTGTTACTGTGTCTGCTAGATCAACACGGTATATATGAGGAAGTTCCTGTTACTGTGTCTGCTAGATCAACATAGTATAGATGAGGAAGTTCCTGTTACTGTGTCTGCTAGATCAACATGGTATAGATGAGGGAGTTCCTGTTACTGTGTCTGCCAGATCAACATGGTATAGATGAGGAAGTTCCTGTTACTGTCTGTTACTGTGTCTGCTAGATCAACATGGTATAGATGAGGAAGTTCCTGTTACTGTCTGTTACTGTGTCTGCTAGATCAACATGGTATAGATGAGGAAGTGCCTGTTACTGTTTCTGCTAGATCAACATGGTATAGATGAGGAAATTCCTGTTACTGTCTGTTACTGTGTCTGCTAGATCAACATGGTATAGATGAGGAAGTTCCTGTTACTGTGTCTGCTAGATCAACACGGTATAGATGAGGAAGTTCCGGTTACTGTCTGTTACTATGTCTGCTAGATCAACATGGTATAGATGAGGAAGTTCCTGTTACTGTGTCTGCTAGATAAACACGGTATAGTTGAGGAAGTTCCTGTTACTGTCTATTACTGTGTCTGCTAGATCAACATGGTATAGATGAGGAAGTTCCTGTTACTGTGTCTGCTAGATCAACATGGTATAGATGAGGAAGTTCCTGTTACTGTGTCTTCTAGATCAACACGGTATAGATTAGGAAGTACCTGTTACTCTGTCTGTTACTGTGTCTGCCAGATCAACACGGTATAGATGAGGAAGTTCCTGTTACTGTGTCTGCTAGATCAACACGGTATAGATGAGGAGGTTCCTGTTACTGTGTCTGCTAGATCAACATGGTATAGATGAGGAAGTTCTTGTTACTGTGTCTGCTAGATCAACATGGTATAGATGAGGAAGTTCCTGTTACTGTCTGTTACTGTGTCTGCTAGATCAACATGGTATAGATGAGGAAGTTCCTGTTACTGTGTCTGCTAGATCAACATAGTATAGATGAGGAAGTTCCTGTTACTGTCTGTTACTGTGTCTGCTAGATCAACATGGTATAGATGAGGAAGTTCCTGTTACTGTGTCTGCTAGATCAACACGGTATAGATGAGGAGGTTCCTGTTACTGTGTCTGCTAGATCAACATGGTATAGATGAGGAAGTTCTTGTTACTGTGTCTGCTAGATCAACATGGTATAGATGAGGAAGTTCCTGTTACTGTCTGTTACTGTGTCTGCTAGATCAACATGGTATAGATGAGGAAGTTCCTGTTACTGTGTCTGCTAGATCAACATAGTATAGATGAGGAAGTTCCTGTTACTGTCTGTTACTGTGTCTGCTAGATCAACATGGTATAGATGAGGAAGTTCCTGTTACTGTGTCTGCTAGATCAACACGGTATAGATGAGGAAGGTCCTGTTACTGTCTGTTACTATGTCTGCTAGATCAACATGGTATAGATGAGGACGTTCCTGTTACTGTGTCTGCTAGATCAACACGGTATATATGAGGAAGTTCCTGTTACTGTGTCTGCTAGATCAACATAGTATAGATGAGGAAGTTCCTGTTACTGTGTCTGCTAGATCAACATGGTATAGATGAGGGAGTTCCTGTTACTGTGTCTGCTAGATCAACTTGGTATAGATGAGGAAGTTCCTGTTACTGTCTGTTACTGTGTCTGCTAGTTCAACATGGTATAGATGAGGAGGTTCCTGTTACTGTCTGTTACTGTGTCTGCTAGATCAACATGGTATAGATGAGGAAGTTCCTGTTACTGTCTGTTACTGTGTCTGCTAGATCAACATGGTATAGATGAGGAAGTTCCTGTTACTGTGTCTGCTAGATCAACACGGTATAGATGAGGAAGGTCCTGTTACTGTCTGTTACTATGTCTGCTAGATCAACATGGTATAGATGAGGAAGGTCCTGTTACTGTGTCTGCTAGATCAACATGGTATAGATGAGGAAGTTCTTGTTACTGTGTCTGCTAGATCAACATGGTATAGATGAGGAAGTTCCTGTTACTGTCTGTTACTGTGTCTGCTAGATCAACATGGTATAGATGAGGAAGTTCCTGTTACTGTGTCTGCTAGATCAACATAGTATAGATGAGGAAGTTCCTGTTACTGTCTGTTACTGTGTCTGCTAGATCAACATGGTATAGATGAGGAAGTTCCTGTTACTGTGTCTGCTAGATCAACACGGTATAGATGAGGAAGGTCCTGTTACTGTCTGTTACTATGTCTGCTAGATCAACATGGTATAGATGAGGACGTTCCTGTTACTGTGTCTGCTAGATCAACACGGTATATATGAGGAAGTTCCTGTTACTGTGTCTGCTAGATCAACATAGTATAGATGAGGAAGTTCCTGTTACTGTGTCTGCTAGATCAGCATGGTATAGATGAGGGAGTTCCTGTTACTGTGTCTGCTAGATCAACTTGGTATAGATGAGGAAGTTCCTGTTACTGTCTGTTACTGTGTCTGCTAGTTCAACATGGTATAGATGAGGAGGTTCCTGTTACTGTCTGTTACTGTGTCTGCTAGATCAACATGGTATAGATGAGGAAGTTCCTGTTACTGTCTGTTACTGTGTCTGCTAGATCAACATGGTATAGATGAGGAAGTTCCTGTTACTGTGTCTGCTAGATCAACACGGTATAGATGAGGAAGGTCCTGTTACTGTCTGTTACTATGTCTGCTAGATCAACATGGTATAGATGAGGAAGGTCCTGTTACTGTGTCTGCTAGATCAACATGGTATAGATGAGGAAGTTCCTGTTACTGTGTCTGCTAGATCAACACGGTATAGATGTGGAAGTTCCGGTTACTGTCTGTTACTATGTCTGCTAGATCAACATGGTATAGATGAGGAAGTTCCTGTTACTGTGTCTGCTAGATAAACACGGTATAGATGAGGAAGTTCCTGTTACTGTCTATTACTGTGTCTGCTAGATCAACACACACACACACACACCGACAACACACACACACACACCGACATGGTATAGATGAGGAAGTTCCTGTTACTGTGTCTGCTAGATCAACATGGTATAGATGAGATGTGGCCTTCCCTGTAGCTCAGTTGGTAGAGCATGGTGTTTGCAACGCCAAGGTTGTGGGTTCGATTCCCACGGGGGGGCCAGCACAGGAAAAAAAATGTATGAAATGTATGCATTCACTACTGTAAGTCGCTCTGGATAAGAGCGTCTGCTAAATGACTAAAATGTAAATGTAAAAAATGAAGTTCCTGTTACTGTGTCTTCTAGATCAACACGGTATAGATTAGGAAGTACCTGTTACTCTGTCTGTTACTGTGTCTGCCAGATCAACACGGTATAGATGAGGAAGTTCCTGTTACTGTGTCTGCTAGATCAACACGGTATAGATGAGGAGGTTCCTGTTACTGTGTCTGCTAGATCAACATGGTATAGATGAGGAAGTTCTTGTTACTGTGTCTGCTAGATCAACATGGTATAGATGAGGAAGTTCCTGTTACTGTCTGTTACTGTGTCTGCTAGATCAACATGGTATAGATGAGGACGTTCCTGTTACTGTGTCTGCTAGATCAACACGGTATATATGAGGAAGTTCCTGTTACTGTGTCTGCTAGATCAACATAGTATAGATGAGGAAGTTCCTGTTACTGTGTCTGCTAGATCAACATGGTATAGATGAGGGAGTTCCTGTTACTGTGTCTGCCAGATCAACACGGTATAGATGAGGAAGTTCCTGTTACTGTCTGTTACTGTGTCTGCTAGATCAACATGGTATAGATGAGGAAGTTCCTGTTACTGTCTGTTACTGTGTCTGCTAGATCAACATGGTATAGATGAGGAAGTTCCTGTTACTGTGTCTGCTAGATCAACACGGTATAGATGAGGAAGTTCCGGTTACTGTCTGTTACTATGTCTGCTAGATCAACATGGTATAGATGAGGAAGTTCCTGTTACTGTGTCTGCTAGATAAACACGTTATAGATGAGGAAGTTCCTGTTACTGTCTATTACTGTGTCTGCTAGATCAACATGGTATAGATGAGGAAGTTCCTGTTACTGTGTCTGCTAGATCAACATGGTATAGATGAGGAAGTTCCTGTTACTGTGTCTTCTAGATCAACACGGTATAGATTAGGAAGTACCTGTTACTCTGTCTGTTACTGTGTCTGCCAGATCAACACGGTATAGATGAGGAAGTTCCTGTTACTGTGTCTGCTAGATCAACACGGTATAGATGAGGAGGTTCCTGTTACTGTGTCTGCTAGATCAACATGGTATAGATGAGGAAGTTCTTGTTACTGTGTCTGCTAGATCAACATGGTATAGATGAGGAAGTTCCTGTTACTGTCTGTTACTGTGTCTGCTAGATCAACATGGTATAGATGAGGAAGTTCCTGTTACTGTGTCTGCTAGATCAACATAGTATAGATGAGGAAGTTCCTGTTACTGTCTGTTACTGTGTCTGCTAGATCAACATGGTATAGATGAGGAAGTTCCTGTTACTGTGTCTGCTAGATCAACACGGTATAGATGAGGAAGGTCCTGTTACTGTCTGTTACTATGTCTGCTAGATCAACATGGTATAGATGAGGACGTTCCTGTTACTGTGTCTGCTAGATCAACACGGTATATATGAGGAAGTTCCTGTTACTGTGTCTGCTAGATCAACATAGTATAGATGAGGAAGTTCCTGTTACTGTGTCTGCTAGATCAACATGGCATAGATGAGGGAGTTCCTGTTACTGTGTCTGCTAGATCAACTTGGTATAGATGAGGAAGTTCCTGTTACTGTCTGTTACTGTGTCTGCTAGTTCAACATGGTATAGATGAGGAGGTTCCTGTTACTGTCTGTTACTGTGTCTGCTAGATCAACATGGTATAGATGAGGAAGTTCCTGTTACTGTCTGTTACTGTGTCTGCTAGATCAACATGGTATAGATGAGGAAGTTCCTGTTACTGTGTCTGCTAGATCAACACGGTATAGATGAGGAAGGTCCTGTTACTGTCTGTTACTATGTCTGCTAGATCAACATGGTATAGATGAGGAAGGTCCTGTTACTGTGTCTGCTAGATCAACATGGTATAGATGAGGAAGTTCCTGTTACTGTGTCTGCTAGATCAACACGGTATAGATGAGGAAGTTCCGGTTACTGTCTGTTACTATGTCTGCTAGATCAACATGGTATAGATGAGGAAGTTCCTGTTACTGTGTCTGCTAGATAAACACGGTATAGATGAGGAAGTTCCTGTTACTGTCTATTACTGTGTCTGCTAGATCAACATGGTATAGATGAGGAAGTTCCTGTTACTGTGTCTGCTAGATCAACATGGTATAGATGAGGAAGTTCCTGTTACTGTGTCTTCTAGATCAACACGGTATAGATTAGGAAGTACCTGTTACTCTGTCTGTTACTGTGTCTGCCAGATCAACACGGTATAGATGAGGAAGTTCCTGTTACTGTGTCTGCTAGATCAACACGGTATAGATGAGGAGGTTCCTGTTACTGTGTCTGCTAGATCAACATGGTATAGATGAGGAAGTTCTTGTTACTGTGTCTGCTAGATCAACATGGTATAGATGAGGAAGTTCCTGTTACTGTCTGTTACTGTGTCTGCTAGATCAACATGGTATAGATGAGGAAGTTCCTGTTACTGTGTCTGCTAGATCAACATAGTATAGATGAGGAAGTTCCTGTTACTGTCTGTTACTGTGTCTGCTAGATCAACATGGTATAGATGAGGAAGTTCCTGTTACTGTGTCTGCTAGATCAACACGGTATAGATGAGGAAGGTCCTGTTACTGTCTGTTACTATGTCTGCTAGATCAACATGGTATAGATGAGGACGTTCCTGTTACTGTGTCTGCTAGATCAACACGGTATATATGAGGAAGTTCCTGTTACTGTGTCTGCTAGATCAACATAGTATAGATGAGGAAGTTCCTGTTACTGTGTCTGCTAGATCAACATGGTATAGATGAGGGAGTTCCTGTTACTGTGTCTGCTAGATCAACTTGGTATAGATGAGGAAGTTCCTGTTACTGTCTGTTACTGTGTCTGCTAGTTCAACATGGTATAGATGAGGAGGTTCCTGTTACTGTCTGTTACTGTGTCTGCTAGATCAACATGGTATAGATGAGGAAGTTCCTGTTACTGTCTGTTACTGTGTCTGCTAGATCAACATGGTATAGATGAGGAAGTTCCTGTTACTGTGTCTGCTAGATCAACACGGTATAGATGAGGAAGGTCCTGTTACTGTCTGTTACTATGTCTGCTAGATCAACATGGTATAGATGAGGAAGGTCCTGTTACTGTGTCTGCTAGATCAACACGGTATAGATGAGGAAGTTCCTGTTACTGTCTGTTACTGTGTCTGCTAGATCAACATGGTATAGATGAGGAAGTTCCTGTTACTGTGTCTGCTAGATCAACATAGTATAGATGAGGAAGTTCCTGTTACTGTGTTTGCTAGATCAACATGGTATAGATGAGGAAGTTCCTGTTACTGTCTGTTACTGTGTCTGCTAGATCAACATGGTATAGATGAGGAAGTTCCTGTTACTGTGTCTGCTAGTTCAACATAGTATAGATGAGGAAGTTCCTGTTACTGTCTGTTACTGTGTCTGCTAGATCAACATGGTATAGATGAGGAAGTTCCTGTTACTCTGTCTGCTAGATCAACACGGTATAGATGAGGAAGGTCCTGTTACTGTCTGTTACTATGTCTGCTAGATCAACATGGTATAGATGAGGAAGTTCACGTTACTGTGTCTGCTAGATCAACACGGTATAGATGAGGAAGTTCCTGTTACTGTCTGTTACTGTGTCTGCTAGATCAACATGGTATAGATGAGGAAGTTCCTGTTACTGTGTCTGCTAGATCAACATAGTACAGATGAGGAAGTTCCTGTTACTGTGTCTGCTAGATCAACATGGTATAGATGAGGAAGTTCCTGTTACTGTGTCTGCTAGATCAACATAGTATAGATGAGGAAGTTCCTGTTACTGTCTGTTACTGTGTCTGCTAGATCAACATGGTATAGATGAGGAAGTTCCTGTTACTGTGTCTGCTAGATCAACACGGTATAGATGAGGAAGGTCCTGTTACTGTCTGTTACTATGTCTGCTAGATCAACATGGTATAGATGAGGAAGTTCCTGTTACTGTGTCTGCTAGATCAACACGGTATAGATGAGGAAGTTCCTGTTACTGTCTGTTACTGTGTCTGCTAGATCAACATGGTATAGATGAGGAAGTTCCTGTTACTGTGTCTGCTAGATCAACATAGTACAGATGAGGAAGTTCCTGTTACTGTGTCTGCAAGATCAACTTGGTATAGATGAGGAAGTTCCTGTTACTGTCTGTTACTGTGTCTGCTAGTTCAACATGGTATAGATGAGGAGGTTCCTGTTACTGTCTGTTACTGTGTCTGCTAGATCAACATTGTATAGATGAGGAAGTTCCTGTTACTGTGTCTGCTAGATCAACACGGTATAGATGAGGAAGTTCCTGTTACTGTCTGTTACTGTGTCTGCTAGATCAACATGGTATAGATGAGGAAGTTCCTGTTACAGTGTCTGCTAGATCAACATAGTATAGATGAGGAAGTTCCTGTTACTGTGTCTGCTAGTTCAACATGGTATAGATGAGGAGGTTCCTGTTACTGTCTGTTACTGTGTCTGCTAGATCAACATGGTATAGATGAGGAAGTTCCTGTTACTGTGTCTGCTAGATCAACACGGTATAGATGAGGAAGTTCTTGTTACTGTCTGTTACTGTGTCTGCTAGATCAACATGGTATAGATGAGGATGTTCCTGTTACTGTGTCTGCTAGAACAACATAGTACAGATGAGGAAGTTCCTGTTACTGTGTCTGCTAGATCAACATAGTATAGATGAGGAAGTTCCTGTTACTGTGTCTGCTCGATCAACACGGTATAGATGAGGAAGTTCCTGTTACTGTGTCTGCTAGATCAACATGGTATAGATGAGGAAGTTCCTGTTACTGTGTCTGCTAGATCAACATGGTATAGATGAGGAAGTTCCTGTTACTGTGTCTGCTAGATCAACATGGTATAGATGAGGAAGTTCCTGTTACTGTCTGTTACTGTGTCTGCTAGATCAACATGGTATAGATGAGGAAGTTCCTGTTACTGTGTCTGCTAGATCAACACGGTATAGATGAGGAAGGTCCTGTTACTGTCTGTTACTATGTCTGCTAGATCAACATGGTATAGATGAGGAAGTTCCTGTTACTGTGTCTGCTAGATCAACACGGTATAGATGAGGAAGTTCCTGTTACTGTGTCTGCTAGATCAACATAGTATAGATGAGGAAGTTCCTGTTACTGTGTCTGCTAGATCAACATGGTATATCAGAGGAAGTTCCTGTTACTGTGTCTGCTAGATCAACATAGTATAGATGAGGAAGTTCCTGTTACTGTGTCTGCAAGATCAACATAGTATAGATGAGGAAGTTCCTGTTACTGTGTCTGCTATATCAACATTGTATAGATGAGGAAGTTCCTGTTACTGTGTCTGCTAGATCAACATAGTACAGATGAGGAAGTTCCTGTTACTGTGTCTGCAAGATCAACATAGTATAGATGAGGAAGTTCCTGTTACTGTGTCTGATAGATCAACATAGTATAGATGACGAAGTTCCTGTTACTGTGTCTGCTAGATCAACATTGTATAGATGAGGGAGTTCCTGTTACTGTGTCTGCTAGATGAAAATGGTATAGATGAGGAAGTTCCTGTTACTGTCTCTTACTGTGTCTGCTAGATCAACACGGTATAGATGAGGAAGTACCTGTTACTCTGTCTGTTACTGTGTCTGCAAGATCAACACGGTATAGATGAGGAAGTTCCTGTTACTGTCTGTTACTGTGTCTGCTAGATCAACATGGTATAGATGAGGAAGTTCCTGTTACTGTCTGTTACTGTTTCTGCTAGATCAACATTGTATAGATGAGGAAGTTCCTGTTACTGTCTGTTACTGTGTCTGCTAGATCAACATGGTATAGATGAGGAAGTTCCTGTTACTGTCTGTTACTGTGTCTGCTAGATCAACATGGTATAGATGAGGAAGTTCCTGTTACTGTGTCTGCTAGATCAACATGGTATAGATGAGGAAGTTCCTGTTACTGTGTCTGCTAGATCAACATGGTATAGATGAGGAAGTTCCTGTTACTGTGTTTGCTAGATCAACATGGTATAGATGAGGAAGTTCCTGTTACTGTCTGTTACTGTGTCTGCTAGATCAACATGGTATAGATGAGGAAGTTCCTGTTACTGTGTCTGCTAGTTCAACATAGTATAGATGAGGAAGTTCCTGTTACTGTCTGTTACTGTGTCTGCTAGATCAACATGGTATAGATGAGGAAGTTCCTGTTACTCTGTCTGCTAGATCAACACGGTATAGATGAGGAAGGTCCTGTTACTGTCTGTTACTATGTCTGCTAGATCAACATGGTATAGATGAGGAAGTTCACGTTACTGTGTCTGCTAGATCAACACGGTATAGATGAGGAAGTTCCTGTTACTGTCTGTTACTGTGTCTGCTAGATCAACATGGTATAGATGAGGAAGTTCCTGTTACTGTGTCTGCTAGATCAACATAGTACAGATGAGGAAGTTCCTGTTACTGTGTCTGCTAGATCAACATGGTATAGATGAGGAAGTTCCTGTTACTGTGTCTGCTAGATCAACATAGTATAGATGAGGAAGTTCCTGTTACTGTCTGTTACTGTGTCTGCTAGATCAACATGGTATAGATGAGGAAGTTCCTGTTACTGTGTCTGCTAGATCAACACGGTATAGATGAGGAAGGTCCTGTTACTGTCTGTTACTATGTCTGCTAGATCAACATGGTATAGATGAGGAAGTTCCTGTTACTGTGTCTGCTAGATCAACACGGTATAGATGAGGAAGTTCCTGTTACTGTCTGTTACTGTGTCTGCTAGATCAACATGGTATAGATGAGGAAGTTCCTGTTACTGTGTCTGCTAGATCAACATAGTACAGATGAGGAAGTTCCTGTTACTGTGTCTGCAAGATCAACTTGGTATAGATGAGGAAGTTCCTGTTACTGTCTGTTACTGTGTCTGCTAGTTCAACATGGTATAGATGAGGAGGTTCCTGTTACTGTCTGTTACTGTGTCTGCTAGATCAACATGGTATAGATGAGGAAGTTCCTGTTACTGTGTCTGCTAGATCAACACGGTATAGATGAGGAAGTTCCTGTTACTGTCTGTTACTGTGTCTGCTAGATCAACATGGTATAGATGAGGAATTTCCTGTTACAGTGTCTGCTAGATCAACATAGTATAGATGAGGAAGTTCCTGTTACTGTGTCTGCTAGTTCAACATGGTATAGATGAGGAGGTTCCTGTTACTGTCTGTTACTGTGTCTGCTAGATCAACATGGTATAGATGAGGAAGTTCCTGTTACTGTGTCTGCTAGATCAACACGGTATAGATGAGGAAGTTCCTGTTACTGTCTGTTACTGTGTCTGCTAGATCAACATGGTATAGATGAGGATGTTCCTGTTACTGTGTCTGCTAGAACAACATAGTACAGATGAGGAAGTTCCTGTTACTGTGTCTGCTAGATCAACATAGTATAGATGAGGAAGTTCCTGTTACTGTGTCTGCTCGATCAACACGGTATAGATGAGGAAGTTCCTGTTACTGTGTCTGCTAGATCAACATGGTATAGATGAGGAAGTTCCTGTTACTGTGTCTGCTAGATCAACATGGTATAGATGAGGAAGTTCCTGTTACTGTGTCTGCTAGATCAACATGGTATAGATGAGGAAGTTCCTGTTACTGTCTGTTACTGTGTCTGCTAGATCAACATGGTATAGATGAGGAAGTTCCTGTTACTGTGTCTGCTAGATCAACACGGTATAGATGAGGAAGGTCCTGTTACTGTCTGTTACTATGTCTGCTAGATCAACATGGTATAGATGAGGAAGTTCCTGTTACTGTGTCTGCTAGATCAACACGGTATAGATGAGGAAGTTCCTGTTACTGTGTCTGCTAGATCAACATAGTATAGATGAGGAAGTTCCTGTTACTGTGTCTGCTAGATCAACATGGTATATCAGAGGAAGTTCCTGTTACTGTGTCTGCTAGATCAACATAGTATAGATGAGGAAGTTCCTGTTACTGTGTCTGCAAGATCAACATAGTATAGATGAGGAAGTTCCTGTTACTGTGTCTGCTATATCAACATTGTATAGATGAGGAAGTTCCTGTTACTGTGTCTGCTAGATCAACATAGTACAGATGAGGAAGTTCCTGTTACTGTGTCTGCAAGATCAACATAGTATAGATGAGGAAGTTCCTGTTACTGTGTCTGATAGATCAACATAGTATAGATGACGAAGTTCCTGTTACTGTGTCTGCTAGATCAACATTGTATAGATGAGGGAGTTCCTGTTACTGTGTCTGCTAGATGAAAATGGTATAGATGAGGAAGTTCCTGTTACTGTCTCTTACTGTGTCTGCTAGATCAACACGGTATAGATGAGGAAGTACCTGTTACTCTGTCTGTTACTGTGTCTGCAAGATCAACACGGTATAGATGAGGAAGTTCCTGTTACTGTCTGTTACTGTGTCTGCTAGATCAACATGGTATAGATGAGGAAGTTCCTGTTACTGTCTGTTACTGTTTCTGCTAGATCAACATTGTATAGATGAGGAAGTTCCTGTTACTGTCTGTTACTGTGTCTGCTAGATCAACATGGTATAGATGAGGAAGTTCCTGTTAATGTCTGTTACTGTGTCTGCTAGATCAACATGGTATAGATGAGGAAGTTCCTGTTACTGTGTCTGCTAGATCAACATGGTATAGATGAGGACGTTCCTGTTACTGTGTCTGCTAGATCAACATAGTATAGATGAGGAAGTTCCTGTTACTGTCTGTTACTGTGTCTGCTAGATCAACATGGTATAGATGAGGAAGTTCCTGTTACTGTGTCTGCTAGATCAGCATGGTATAGATGAGGAAGTTCCTGTTACTGTGTCTGCTAGATCAACACGGTATAGATGAGGAAGTTCCTGTTACTGTGTCTGCTAGATCAACACGGTATAGATGAGGAGGTTCCTTTTACTGTGTCTGCTAGATCAACATGGTATAGATGAGGAAGTCCCTGTTACTGTCTGTTACTGTGTCTGCTAGATCAACATAGTATAGATGAGGAAGATCCTGTTACTGTGTCTGCTAGATCAACATGGTATAGATGAGGAAGTTCCTGTTACTGTGTCTGCTAGATCAACATTGTATAGATGAGGGAGTTCCTGTTACTGTGTCTGCTAGATGAAAATGGTATAGATGAGGAAGTTCCTGTTACTGTCTGTTACTGTGTCTGCTAGATCAACACGGTATAGATGAGGAAGTACCTGTTACGCTGTCTGTTACTGTGTCTGCCAGATCAAGACGGTATAGATGAGGAAGTTCCTGTTACTGTCTGTTACTGTGTCTGCTAGATCAACATGGTATAGATGAGGAAGTTCCTGTTACTGTCTGTTACTGTGTCTGCTAGATCAACATGGTATAGATGAGGAAGTTCCTGTTACTGTGTCTGCTAGATCAACATGGTATAGATGAGGAAGTGCCTGTTACTGTGTCTGCTAGATCAACATGGTATAGATGAGGAAGTTCCTGTTACTGTCTGTTACTGTGTCTGCTAGATCAACATGGTATAGATGAGGAAGTTCCTGTTACTGTGTCTGCTAGATCAACACAGTATAGATGAGGAAGTTCCGGTTACTGTCTGTTACTATGTCTGCTAGATCAACATGGTATAGATGAGGAAGTTCCTGTTACTGTGTCTGCTAGATAAACACGGTATAGATGAGGAAGTTCCTGTTACTGTCTATTACTGTGTCTGCTAGATCAACATGGTATAGATGAGGAAGTTCCTGTTACTGTGTCTGCTAGATCAACATGGTATAGATGAGGAAGTTCCTGTTACTGTGTCTTCTAGATCAACACGGTATAGATGAGGAAGTACCTGTTACTCTGTCTGTTACTGTGTCTGCCAGATCAACAAGGTATAGATGAGGAAGTTCCTGTTACTGTGTCTGCTAGATCAACACGGTATAGATGAGGAGGTTCCTGTTACTGTGTCTGCTAGATCAACATGGTATAGATGAGGAAGTTCTTGTTACTGTGTCTGCTAGATCAACATGGTATAGATGAGGAAGTTCCTGTTACTGTCTGTTACTGTGTCTGCTAGATCAACATGGTATAGATGAGGAAGTTCCTGTTACTGTGTCTGCTAGATCAACATAGTATAGATGAGGAAGTTCCTGTTACTGTCTGTTACTGTGTCTGCTAGATCAACATGGTATAGATGAGGAAGTTCCTGTTACTGTGTCTGCTAGATCAACACAGTAAAGATGAGGAAGGTCCTGTTACTGTCTGTTACTATGTCTGCTAGATCAACATGGTATAGATGAGGACGTTCCTGTTACTGTGTCTGCTAGATCAACATGGTATAGATGAGGAAGTTCCTGTTACTGTCTGTTACTGTGTCTGCTAGATCAACATGGTATAGATGAGGAAGTTCCTGTTACTGTGTCTGCTAGATCAACATGTTATAGATGAGGAAGTGCCTGTTACTGTGTCTGCTAGATCAACATGGTATAGATGAGGAAGTTCCTGTTACTGTCTGTTACTGTGTCTGCTAGATCAACATGGTATAGATGAGGAAGTTCCTGTTACTGTGTCTGCTAGATCAACACAGTATAGATGAGGAAGTTCCGGTTACTGTCTGTTACTATGTCTGCTAGATCAACATGGTATAGATGAGGAAGTTCCTGTTACTGTGTCTGCTAGATAAATACGGTATAGATGAGGAAGTTCCTGTTACTGTCTATTACTGTGTCTGCTAGATCAACATGGTATAGTTGAGGAAGTTCCTGTTACTGTGTCTGCTAGATCAACATGGTATAGATGAGGAAGTTCCTGTTACTGTGTCTTCTAGATCAACACGGTATAGATGAGGAAGTACCTGTTACTCTGTCTGTTACTGTGTCTGCCAGATCAACACGGTATAGATGAGGAAGTTCCTGTTACTGTGTCTGCTAGATCAACACGGTATAGATGAGGAGGTTCCTGTTACTGTGTCTGCTAGATCAACATGGTATAGATGAGGAAGTTCTTGTTACTGTGTCTGCTAGATCAACATGGTATAGATGAGGAAGTTCCTGTTACTGTCTGTTACTGTGTCTGCTAGATCAACATGGTATAGATGAGGAAGTTCCTGTTACTGTGTCTGCTAGATCAACATAGTATAGATGAGGAAGTTCCTGTTACTGTCTGTTACTGTGTCTGCTAGATCAACATGGTATAGATGAGGAAGTTCCTGTTACTGTGTCTGCTAGATCAACACAGTAAAGATGAGGAAGGTCCTGTTACTGTCTGTTACTATGTCTGCTAGATCAACATGGTATAGATGAGGACGTTCCTGTTACTGTGTCTGCTAGATCAACACGGTATAGATGAGGAAGTTCCTGTTACTGTGTCTGCTAGATCAACATAGTATAGATGAGGAAGTTCCTGTTACTGTGTCTGCTAGATCAACATGGTATAGATGAGGGAGTTCCTGTTACTGTGTCTGCTAGATCAACTTGGTATAGATGAGGAAGTTCCTGTTACTGTCTGTTACTGTGTCTGCTAGTTCAACATGGTATAGATGAGGAGGTTCCTGTTACTGTCTGTTACTGTGTCTGCTAGATCAACACGGTATAGATGAGGAAGTTCCTGTTACTGTGTCTGCTAGATCAACATAGTATAGATGAGGAAGTTCCTGTTACTGTGTCTGCTAGATCAACTTGGTATTGATGAGGAAGTTCCTGTTACTGTCTGTTACTGTGTCTGCTAGATCAACACAGTATAGATGAGGAAGTTCCTGTTACTGTCTGTTACTGTGTCTGCTAGATCAACATGGCATAGATGAGGAAGTTCCTGTTACTGTCTGTTACTGTGTCTGCTAGATCAACATGGTATAGATGAGGAAGTTCCTGTTACTGTGTCTGCTAGATCAACACGGTATAGATGAGGAAGGTCCTGTTACTGTCTGTTACTATGTCTGCTAGATCAACATGGTATAGATGAGGAAGGTCCTGTTACTGTGTCTGCTAGATCAACACGGTATAGATGAGGAAGTTCCTGTTACTGTCTGTTACTGTGTCTGCTAGATCAACATGGTATAGATGAGGAAGTTCCTGTTACTGTGTCTGCTAGATCAACATAGTACAGATGAGGAAGTTCCTGTTACTGTGTCTGCTAGATCAACATAGTATAGATGAGGAAGTTCCTGTTACTGTGTCTGCTAGATCAACATGGTATAGATGAGGAAGTTCCTGTTACTGTGTTTGCTAGATCAACATGGTATAGATGAGGAAGTTCCTGTTACTGTCTGTTACTGTGTCTGCTAGATCAACATGGTATAGATGAGGAAGTTCCTGTTACTGTGTCTGCTAGTTCAACATAGTATAGATGAGGAAGTTCCTGTTACTGTCTGTTACTGTGTCTGCTAGATCAACATGGTATAGATGAGGAACTTCCTGTTACTCTGTCTGTTAGATCAACACGGTATAGATGAGGAAGGTCCTGTTACTGTCTGTTACTATGTCTGCTAGATCAACATGGTATAGATGAGGAAGTTCCTGTTACTGTGTCTGCTAGATCAACATAGTATAGATGAGGAAGTTCCTGTTACTGTGTCTGCTAGATCAACATGGTATAGATGAGGAAGTTCCTGTTACTGTGTTTGCTAGATCAACATGGTATAGATGAGGAAGTTCCTGTTACTGTCTGTTACTGTGTCTGCTAGATCAACATGGTATAGATGAGGAAGTTCCTGTTACTGTGTCTGCTAGTTCAACATAGTATAGATGAGGAAGTTCCTGTTACTGTCTGTTACTGTGTCTGCTAGATCAACATGGTATAGATGAGGAAGTTCCTGTTACTCTGTCTGTTAGATCAACACGGTATAGATGAGGAAGGTCCTGTTACTGTCTGTTACTATGTCTGCTAGATCAACATGGTATAGATGAGGAAGTTCCTGTTACTGTGTCTGCTAGATCAACTTGGTATAGATGAGGAAGTTCCTGTTACTGTCTGTTACTGTGTCTGCTAGTTCAACATGGTATAGATGAGGAGGTTCCTGTTACTGTCTGTTACTGTGTCTGCTAGATCAACACGGTATAGATGAGGAAGTTCCTGTTACTGTGTCTGCTAGATCAACATAGTATAGATGAGGAAGTTCCTGTTACTGTGTCTGCTAGATCAACTTGGTATTGATGAGGAAGTTCCTGTTACTGTCTGTTACTGTGTCTGCTAGATCAACACAGTATAGATGAGGAAGTTCCTGTTACTGTCTGTTACTGTGTCTGCTAGATCAACATGGTATAGATGAGGAAGTTCCTGTTACTGTCTGTTACTGTGTCTGCTAGATCAACATGGTATAGATGAGGAAGTTCCTGTTACTGTGTCTGCTAGATCAACACGGTATAGATGAGGAAGGTCCTGTTACTGTCTGTTACTATGTCTGCTAGATCAACATGGTATAGATGAGGAAGGTCCTGTTACTGTGTCTGCTAGATCAACACGGTATAGATGAGGAAGTTCCTGTTACTGTCTGTTACTGTGTCTGCTAGATCAACATGGTATAGATGAGGACGTTCCTGTTACTGTGTCTGCTAGATCAACATAGTACAGATGAGGAAGTTCCTGTTACTGTGTCTGCTAGATCAACATAGTATAGATGAGGAAGTTCCTGTTACTGTGTCTGCTAGATCAACATGGTATAGATGAGGAAGTTCCTGTTACTGTGTTTGCTAGATCAACATGGTATAGATGAGGAAGTTCCTGTTACTGTCTGTTACTGTGTCTGCTAGATCAACATGGTATAGATGAGGAAGTTCCTGTTACTGTGTCTGCTAGTTCAACATAGTATAGATGAGGAAGTTCCTGTTACTGTCTGTTACTGTGTCTGCTAGATCAACATGGTATAGATGAGGAAGTTCCTGTTACTCTGTCTGTTAGATCAACACGGTATAGATGAGGAAGGTCCTGTTACTGTCTGTTACTATGTCTGCTAGATCAACATGGTATAGATGAGGAAGTTCCTGTTACTGTGTCTGCTAGATCAACACGGTATAGATGAGGAAGTTCCTGTTACTGTCTGTTACTGTGTCTGCTAGATCAACATGGTATAGATGAGGAAGTTCCTGTTACTGTGTCTGCTAGATCAACATAGTAAAGATGAGGAAGTTCCTGTTACTGTGTCTGCTAGATCAACATGGTATAGATGAGGAAGTTCCTGTTACTGTGTCTGCTAGATCAACATAGTATAGATGAGGAAGTTCCTGTTACTGTCTGTTACTGTGTCTGCTAGATCAACTTGGTATAGATGAGGAAGTTCCTGTTACTGTGTCTGCTAGATCAACACGGTATAGATGAGGAAGGTCCTGTTACTGTCTGTTACTATGTCTGCTAGATCAACATGGTATAGATGAGGAAGTTCCTGTTACTGTGTCTGCTAGATCAACACGGTATAGATGAGGAAGTTCCTGTTACTGTCTGTTACTGTGTCTGCTAGATCAACATGGTATAGATGAGGAAGTTCCTGTTACTGTGTCTGCTAGATCAACATAGTACAGATGAGGAAGTTCCTGTTACTGTGTCTGCAAGATCAACTTGGTATAGATGAGGAAGTTCCTGTTACTGTCTGTTACTGTGTCTGCTAGTTCAACATGGTATAGATGAGGAGGTTCCTGTTACTGTCTGTTACTGTGTCTGCTAGATCAACATGGTATAGATGAGGAAGTTCCTGTTACTGTGTCTGCTAGATCAACACGGTATAGATGAGGAAGTTCCTGTTACTGTCTGTTACTGTGTCTGCTAGATCAACATGGTATAGATGAGGAAGTTCCTGTTACAGTGTCTGCTAGAACAACATAGTACAGATGAGGAAGTTCCTGTTACTGTGTCTGCTAGATCAACATAGTATAGATGAGGAAGTTCCTGTTACTGTGTCTGCTAGTTCAACATGGTATAGATGAGGAGGTTCCTGTTACTGTCTGTTACTGTGTCTGCTAGATCAACATGGTATAGATGAGGAAGTTCCTGTTACTGTGTCTGCTAGATCAACACGGTATAGATGAGGAAGGTCCTGTTACTGTCTGTTACTATGTCTGCTAGATCAACATGGTATAGATGAGGATGTACCTGTTACTCTGTCTGTTACTGTGTCTGCAAGATCAACACGGTATAGATGAGGAAGTTCCTGTTACTGTCTGTTACTGTGTCTGCTAGATCAACATGGTATAGATGAGGAAGTTCCTGTTACTGTGTCTGCTAGATCAACATGGTATAGATGAGGACGTTCCTGTTACTGTGTCTGATAGATCAACATAGTATAGATGAGGAAGTTCCTGTTACTGTCTGTTACTGTGTCTGCTAGATCAACATGGTATAGATGAGGAAGTTCCTGTTACTGTGTCTGCTAGATCAGCATGGTATAGATGAGGAAGTTCCTGTTACTGTGTCTGCTAGATCAACACGGTATAGATGAGGAAGTTCCTGTTACTGTGTCTGCTAGATCAACACGGTATAGATGAGGAGGTTCCTTTTACTGTGTCTGCTAGATCAACATGGTATAGATGAGGAAGTCCCTGTTACTGTCTGTTACTGTGTCTGCTAGATCAACATAGTATAGATGAGGAAGATCCTGTTACTGTGTCTGCTAGATCAACATGGTATAGATGAGGAAGTTCCTGTTACTGTGTCTGCTAGATCAACATTGTATAGATGAGGGAGTTCCTGTTACTGTGTCTGCTAGATGAAAATGGTATAGATGAGGAAGTTCCTGTTACTGTCTGTTACTGTGTCTGCTAGATCAACACGGTATAGATGAGGAAGTACCTGTTACGCTGTCTGTTACTGTGTCTGCCAGATCAACACCGTATAGATGAGGAAGTTCCTGTTACTGTCTGTTACTGTGTCTGCTAGATCAACATGGTATAGATGAGGAAGTTCCTGTTACTGTCTGTTACTGTGTCTGCTAGATCAACATGGTATAGATGAGGAAGTTCCTGTTACTGTGTCTGCTAGATCAACACAGTATAGATGAGGAAGTTCCGGTTACTGTCTGTTACTATGTCTGCTAGATCAACATGGTATAGATGAGGAAGTTCCTGTTACTGTGTCTGCTAGATCAACATAGTATAGATGAGGAAGTTCCTGTTACTGTGTCTGCTCGATCAACACGGTATAGATGAGGAAGTTCCTGTTACTGTGTCTGCTAGATCAACATGGTATAGATGAGGAAGTTCCTGTTACTGTGTCTGCTAGATCAACATGGTATAGATGAGGAAGTTCCTGTTACTGTGTCTGCTAGATCAACATGGTATAGATGAGGAAGTTCCTGTTACTGTCTGTTACTGTGTCTGCTAGATCAACATGGTATAGATGAGGAAGTTCCTGTTACTGTGTCTGCTAGATCAACACGGTATAGATGAGGAAGGTCCTGTTACTGTCTGTTACTATGTCTGCTAGATCAACATGGTATAGATGAGGAAGTTCCTGTTACTGTGTCTGCTAGATCAACACGGTATAGATGAGGAAGTTCCTGTTACTGTGTCTGCTAGATCAACATAGTATAGATGAGGAAGTTCCTGTTACTGTGTCTGCTAGATCAACATGGTATATCAGAGGAAGTTCCTGTTACTGTGTCTGCTAGATCAACATAGTATAGATGAGGAAGTTCCTGTTACTGTGTCTGCAAGATCAACATAGTATAGATGAGGAAGTTCCTGTTACTGTGTCTGCTATATCAACATTGTATAGATGAGGAAGTTCCTGTTACTGTGTCTGCTAGATCAACATAGTACAGATGAGGAAGTTCCTGTTACTGTGTCTGCAAGATCAACATAGTATAGATGAGGAAGTTCCTGTTACTGTGTCTGATAGATCAACATAGTATAGATGACGAAGTTCCTGTTACTGTGTCTGCTAGATCAACATTGTATAGATGAGGGAGTTCCTGTTACTGTGTCTGCTAGATGAAAATGGTATAGATGAGGAAGTTCCTGTTACTGTCTCTTACTGTGTCTGCTAGATCAACACGGTATAGATGAGGAAGTACCTGTTACTCTGTCTGTTACTGTGTCTGCAAGATCAACACGGTATAGATGAGGAAGTTCCTGTTACTGTCTGTTACTGTGTCTGCTAGATCAACATGGTATAGATGAGGAAGTTCCTGTTACTGTCTGTTACTGTTTCTGCTAGAACAACATTGTATAGATGAGGAAGTTCCTGTTACTGTCTGTTACTGTGTCTGCTAGATCAACATGGTATAGATGAGGAGGTTCCTGTTACTGTCTGTTACTGTGTCTGCTAGATCAACATGGTATAGATGAGGAAGTTCCTGTTACTGTGTCTGCTAGATCAACACGGTATAGATGAGGAAGTTCCTGTTTCTGTCTGTTACTGTGTCTGCTAGATCAACATGGTATAGATGAGGAAGTTCCTGTTACAGTGTCTGCTAGATCAACATAGTATAGATGAGGAAGTTCCTGTTACTGTGTCTGCTAGTTCAACATGGTATAGATGAGGAGGTTCCTGTTACTGTCTGTTACTGTGTCTGCTAGATCAACATGGTATAGATGAGGAAGTTCCTGTTACTGTGTCTGCTAGATCAACACGGTATAGTTGAGGAAGTTCCTGTTCCTGTCTGTTACTGTGTCTGCTAGATCAACATGGTATAGATGAGGATGTTCCTGTTACTGTGTCTGCTAGAACAACATAGTACAGATGAGGAAGTTCCTGTTACTGTGTCTGCTAGATCAACATAGTATAGATGAGGAAGTTCCTGTTACTGTGTCTGCTCGATCAACTCGGTATAGATGAGGAAGTTCCTGTTACTGTGTCTGCTAGATCAACATGGTATAGATGAGGAAGTTCCTGTTACTGTGTCTGCTAGATCAACATGGTATAGATGAGGAAGTTCCTGTTACTGTCTGTTACTGTGTCTGCTAGATCAACATGGTATAGATGAGGAAGTTCCTGTTACTGTGTCTGCTAGATCAACACGGTATAGATGAGGAAGGTCCTGTTACTGTCTGTTACTATGTCTGCTAGATCAACATGGTATAGATGAGGATGTACCTGTTACTCTGTCTGTTACTGTGTCTGCAAGATCAACACGGTATAGATGAGGAAGTTCCTGTTACTGTCTGTTACTGTGTCTGCTAGATCAACATGGTATAGATGAGGAAGTTCCTGTTACTGTGTCTGCTAGATCAACATGGTATAGATGAGGACGTTCCTGTTACTGTGTCTGATAGATCAACATAGTATAGATGAGGAAGTTCCTGTTACTGTCTGTTACTGTGTCTGCTAGATCAACATGGTATAGATGAGGAAGTTCCTGTTACTGTGTCTGCTAGATCAACTTGGTATAGATGAGGAAGTTCCTGTTACTGTCTGTTACTGTGTCTGCTAGTTCAACATGGTATAGATGAGGAGGTTCCTGTTACTGTCTGTTACTGTGTCTGCTAGATCAACATGGTATAGATGAGGAAGTTCCTGTTACTGTCTGTTACTGTGTCTGCTAGATCAACATGGTATAGATGAGGAAGTTCCTGTTACTGTGTCTGCTAGATCAACACGGTATAGATGAGGAAGGTCCTGTTACTGTCTGTTACTATGTCTGCTAGATCAACATGGTATAGATGAGGAAGGTCCTGTTACTGTGTCTGCTAGATCAACACGGTATAGATGAGGAAGTTCCTGCTACTGTCTGTTACTGTGTCTGCTAGATCAACATGGTATAGATGAGGAAGTTCCTGTTACTGTGTCTGCTAGATCAACATAGTACAGATGAGGAAGTTCCTGTTACTGTCTGTTACTGTGTCTGCTAGATCAACATGGTATAGATGAGGATGTTCATGTTACTGTGTCTGCTAGATCAACACGGTATAGATGAGGAAGTTCCTGTTACTGTCTGTTACTGTGTCTGCTAGATCAACATGGTATAGATGAGGAAGTTCCTGTTACTGTGTCTGCTAGATCAACATGGTATAGATGAGGAAGTTCCTGTTACTGTGTCTGCTAGATCAACATAGTATAGATGAGGAAGTTCCTGTTACTGTCTGTTACTGTGTCTGCTAGATCAACATGGTATAGATGAGGAAGTTCCTGTTACTGTGTCTGCTAGATCAACACGGTATAGATGAGGAAGGTCCTGTTACTGTCTGTTACTATGTCTGCTAGATCAACATGGTATAGATGAGGAAGTTCCTGTTACTGTGTCTGCTAGATCAACACGGTATAGATGAGGAAGTTCCTGTTACTGTCTGTTACTGTGTCTGCTAGATCAACATGGTATAGATGAGGAAGTTCCTGTTACTGTGTCTGCTAGATCAACATAGTACAGATGAGGAAGTTCCTGTTACTGTGTCTGCAAGATCAACTTGGTATAGATGAGGAAGTTCCTGTTACTGTCTGTTACTGTGTCTGCTAGTTCAACATGGTATAGATGAGGAGGTTCCTGTTACTGTCTGTTACTGTGTCTGCTAGATCAACATGGTATAGATGAGGAAGTTCCTGTTACTGTGTCTGCTAGATCAACACGGTATAGATGAGGAAGTTCCTGTTACTGTCTGTTACTGTGTCTGCTAGATCAACATGGTATAGATGAGGAAGTTCCTGTTACAGTGTCTGCTAGATCAACATAGTATAGATGAGGAAGTTCCTGTTACTGTGTCTGCTAGTTCAACATGGTATAGATGAGGAGGTTCCTGTTACTGTCTGTTACTGTGTCTGCTAGATCAACATGGTATAGATGAGGAAGTTCCTGTTACTGTGTCTGCTAGATCAACACGGTATAGTTGAGGAAGTTCCTGTTCCTGTCTGTTACTGTGTCTGCTAGATCAACATGGTATAGATGAGGATGTTCCTGTTACTGTGTCTGCTAGAACAACATAGTACAGATGAGGAAGTTCCTGTTACTGTGTCTGCTAGATCAACATAGTATAGATGAGGAAGTTCCTGTTACTGTGTCTGCTCGATCAACTCGGTATAGATGAGGAAGTTCCTGTTACTGTGTCTGCTAGATCAACATGGTATAGATGAGGAAGTTCCTGTTACTGTGTCTGCTAGATCAACATGGTATAGATGAGGAAGTTCCTGTTACTGTCTGTTACTGTGTCTGCTAGATCAACATGGTATAGATGAGGAAGTTCCTGTTACTGTGTCTGCTAGATCAACACGGTATAGATGAGGAAGGTCCTGTTACTGTCTGTTACTATGTCTGCTAGATCAACATGGTATAGATGAGGATGTACCTGTTACTCTGTCTGTTACTGTGTCTGCAAGATCAACACGGTATAGATGAGGAAGTTCCTGTTACTGTCTGTTACTGTGTCTGCTAGATCCAGATGGTATAGATGAGGAAGTTCCTGTTACTGTGTCTGCTAGATCAACATGGTATAGATGAGGACGTTCCTGTTACTGTGTCTGATAGATCAACATAGTATAGATGAGGAAGTTCCTGTTACTGTCTGTTACTGTGTCTGCTAGATCAACATGGTATAGATGAGGAAGTTCCTGTTACTGTGTCTGCTAGATCAGCATGGTATAGATGAGGAAGTTCCTGTTACTGTGTCTGCTAGATCAACACGGTATAGATGAGGAAGTTCCTGTTACTGTGTCTGCTAGATCAACACGGTATAGATGAGGAGGTTCCTTTTACTGTGTCTGCTAGATCAACATGGTATAGATGAGGAAGTCCCTGTTACTGTCTGTTACTGTGTCTGCTAGATCAACATAGTATAGATGAGGAAGATCCTGTTACTGTGTCTGCTAGATCAACATGGTATAGATGAGGAAGTTCCTGTTCCTGTGTCTGCTAGATCAACATTGTATAGATGAGGGAGTTCCTGTTACTGTGTCTGCTAGATGAAAATGGTATAGATGAGGAAGTTCCTGTTACTGTCTGTTACTGTGTCTGCTAGATCAACACGGTATAGATGAGGAAGTACCTGTTACGCTGTCTGTTACTGTGTCTGCCAGATCAACACCGTATAGATGAGGAAGTTCCTGTTACTGTCTGTTACTGTGTCTGCTAGATCAACATGGTATAGATGAGGAAGTTCCTGTTACTGTCTGTTACTGTGTCTGCTAGATCAACATGGTATAGATGAGGAAGTTCCTGTTACTGTGTCTGCTAGATCAACACAGTATAGATGAGGAAGTTCCGGTTACTGTCTGTTACTATGTCTGCTAGATCAACATGGTATAGATGAGGAAGTTCCTGTTACTGTGTCTGCTAGATCAACATAGTATAGATGAGGAAGTTCCTGTTACTGTGTCTGCTCGATCAACACGGTATAGATGAGGAAGTTCCTGTTACTGTGTCTGCTAGATCAACATGGTATAGATGAGGAAGTTCCTGTTACTGTGTCTGCTAGATCAACATGGTATAGATGAGGAAGTTCCTGTTACTGTGTCTGCTAGATCAACATGGTATAGATGAGGAAGTTCCTGTTACTGTCTGTTACTGTGTCTGCTAGATCAACATGGTATAGATGAGGAAGTTCCTGTTACTGTGTCTGCTAGATCAACACGGTATAGATGAGGAAGGTCCTGTTACTGTCTGTTACTATGTCTGCTAGATCAACATGGTATAGATGAGGAAGTTCCTGTTACTGTGTCTGCTAGATCAACACGGTATAGATGAGGAAGTTCCTGTTACTGTGTCTGCTAGATCAACATAGTATAGATGAGGAAGTTCCTGTTACTGTGTCTGCTAGATCAACATGGTATATCAGAGGAAGTTCCTGTTACTGTGTCTGCTAGATCAACATAGTATAGATGAGGAAGTTCCTGTTACTGTGTCTGCAAGATCAACATAGTATAGATGAGGAAGTTCCTGTTACTGTGTCTGCTATATCAACATTGTATAGATGAGGAAGTTCCTGTTACTGTGTCTGCTAGATCAACATAGTACAGATGAGGAAGTTCCTGTTACTGTGTCTGCAAGATCAACATAGTATAGATGAGGAAGTTCCTGTTACTGTGTCTGATAGATCAACATAGTATAGATGACGAAGTTCCTGTTACTGTGTCTGCTAGATCAACATTGTATAGATGAGGGAGTTCCTGTTACTGTGTCTGCTAGATGAAAATGGTATAGATGAGGAAGTTCCTGTTACTGTCTCTTACTGTGTCTGCTAGATCAACACGGTATAGATGAGGAAGTACCTGTTACTCTGTCTGTTACTGTGTCTGCAAGATCAACACGGTATAGATGAGGAAGTTCCTGTTACTGTCTGTTACTGTGTCTGCTAGATCAACATGGTATAGATGAGGAAGTTCCTGTTACTGTCTGTTACTGTTTCTGCTAGAACAACATTGTATAGATGAGGAAGTTCCTGTTACTGTCTGTTACTGTGTCTGCTAGATCAACATGGTATAGATGAGGAGGTTCCTGTTACTGTCTGTTACTGTGTCTGCTAGATCAACATGGTATAGATGAGGAAGTTCCTGTTACTGTGTCTGCTAGATCAACACGGTATAGATGAGGAAGTTCCTGTTACTGTCTGTTACTGTGTCTGCTAGATCAACATGGTATAGATGAGGAAGTTCCTGTTACAGTGTCTGCTAGATCAACATAGTATAGATGATGAAGTTCCTGTTACTGTGTCTGCTAGTTCAACATGGTATAGATGAGGAGGTTCCTGTTACTGTCTGTTACTGTGTCTGCTAGATCAACATGGTATAGATGAGGAAGTTCCTGTTACTGTGTCTGCTAGATCAACACGGTATAGTTGAGGAAGTTCCTGTTCCTGTCTGTTACTGTGTCTGCTAGATCAACATGGTATAGATGAGGATGTTCCTGTTACTGTGTCTGCTAGAACAACATAGTACAGATGAGGAAGTTCCTGTTACTGTGTCTGCTAGATCAACATAGTATAGATGAGGAAGTTCCTGTTACTGTGTCTGCTCGATCAACTCGGTATAGATGAGGAAGTTCCTGTTACTGTGTCTGCTAGATCAACATGGTATAGATGAGGAAGTTCCTGTTACTGTGTCTGCTAGATCAACATGGTATAGATGAGGAAGTTCCTGTTACTGTCTGTTACTGTGTCTGCTAGATCAACATGGTATAGATGAGGAAGTTCCTGTTACTGTGTCTGCTAGATCAACACGGTATAGATGAGGAAGGTCCTGTTACTGTCTGTTACTATGTCTGCTAGATCAACATGGTATAGATGAGGATGTACCTGTTACTCTGTCTGTTACTGTGTCTGCAAGATCAACACGGTATAGATGAGGAAGTTCCTGTTACTGTCTGTTACTGTGTCTGCTAGATCAACATGGTATAGATGAGGAAGTTCCTGTTACTGTGTCTGCTAGATCAACATGGTATAGATGAGGACGTTCCTGTTACTGTGTCTGATAGATCAACATAGTATAGATGAGGAAGTTCCTGTTACTGTCTGTTACTGTGTCTGCTAGATCAACATGGTATAGATGAGGAAGTTCCTGTTACTGTGTCTGCTAGATCAGCATGGTATAGATGAGGAAGTTCCTGTTACTGTGTCTGCTAGATCAACACGGTATAGATGAGGAAGTTCCTGTTACTGTGTCTGCTAGATCAACACGGTATAGATGAGGAGGTTCCTTTTACTGTGTCTGCTAGATCAACATGGTATAGATGAGGAAGTCCCTGTTACTGTCTGTTACTGTGTCTGCTAGATCAACATAGTATAGATGAGGAAGATCCTGTTACTGTGTCTGCTAGATCAACATGGTATAGATGAGGAAGTTCCTGTTACTGTGTCTGCTAGATCAACATTGTATAGATGAGGGAGTTCCTGTTACTGTGTCTGCTAGATGAAAATGGTATAGATGAGGAAGTTCCTGTTACTGTCTGTTACTGTGTCTGCTAGATCAACACGGTATAGATGAGGAAGTACCTGTTATGCTGTCTGTTACTGTGTCTGCCAGATCAACACCGTATAGATGAGGAAGTTCCTGTTACTGTCTGTTACTGTGTCTGCTAGATCAACATGGTATAGATGAGGAAGTTCCTGTTACTGTCTGTTACTGTGTCTGCTAGATCAACATGGTATAGATGAGGAAGTTCCTGTTACTGTGTCTGCTAGATCAACACAGTATAGATGAGGAAGTTCCGGTTACTGTCTGTTACTATGTCTGCTAGATCAACATGGTATAGATGAGGAAGTTCCTGTTACTGTGTCTGCTAGATCAACATAGTATAGATGAGGAAGTTCCTGTTACTGTGTCTGCTCGATCAACACGGTATAGATGAGGAAGTTCCTGTTACTGTGTCTGCTAGATCAACATGGTATAGATGAGGAAGTTCCTGTTACTGTGTCTGCTAGATCAACATGGTATAGATGAGGAAGTTCCTGTTACTGTGTCTGCTAGATCAACATGGTATAGATGAGGAAGTTCCTGTTACTGTCTGTTACTGTGTCTGCTAGATCAACATGGTATAGATGAGGAAGTTCCTGTTACTGTGTCTGCTAGATCAACACGGTATAGATGAGGAAGGTCCTGTTACTGTCTGTTACTATGTCTGCTAGATCAACATGGTATAGATGAGGAAGTTCCTGTTACTGTGTCTGCTAGATCAACACGGTATAGATGAGGAAGTTCCTGTTACTGTGTCTGCTAGATCAACATAGTATAGATGAGGAAGTTCCTGTTACTGTGTCTGCTAGATCAACATGGTATATCAGAGGAAGTTCCTGTTACTGTGTCTGCTAGATCAACATAGTATAGATGAGGAAGTTCCTGTTACTGTGTCTGCAAGATCAACATAGTATAGATGAGGAAGTTCCTGTTACTGTGTCTGCTATATCAACATTGTATAGATGAGGAAGTTCCTGTTACTGTGTCTGCTAGATCAACATAGTACAGATGAGGAAGTTCCTGTTACTGTGTCTGCAAGATCAACATAGTATAGATGAGGAAGTTCCTGTTACTGTGTCTGATAGATCAACATAGTATAGATGACGAAGTTCCTGTTACTGTGTCTGCTAGATCAACATTGTATAGATGAGGAAGTTCCTGTTACTGTGTCTGCTAGATGAAAATGGTATAGATGAGGAAGTTCCTGTTACTGTCTCTTACTGTGTCTGCTAGATCAACACGGTATAGATGAGGAAGTACCTGTTACTCTGTCTGTTACTGTGTCTGCAAGATCAACACGGTATAGATGAGGAAGTTCCTGTTACTGTCTGTTACTGTGTCTGCTAGATCAACATGGTATAGATGAGGAAGTTCCTGTTACTGTCTGTTACTGTTTCTGCTAGAACAACATTGTATAGATGAGGAAGTTCCTGTTACTGTCTGTTACTGTGTCTGCTAGATCAACATGGTATAGATGAGGAAGTTCCTGTTACTGTCTGTTACTGTGTCTGCTAGATCAACATGGTATAGATGAGGAAGTTCCTGTTACTGTGTCTGCTAGATCAACATGGTATAGATGAGGACGTTCCTGTTACTGTGTCTGCTAGATCAACATAGTATAGATGAGGAAGTTCCTGTTACTGTCTGTTACTGTGTCTGCTAGATCAACATGGTATAGATGAGGAAGTTCCTGTTACTGTGTCTGCTAGATCAGCATGGTATAGATGAGGAAGGTCCTGTTACTGTGTCTGCTAGATCAACACGGTATAGATGAGGAAGTTCCTGTTACTGTGTCTGCTAGATCAACACGGTATAGATGAGGAGGTTCCTTTTACTGTGTCTGCTAGATCAACATGGTATAGATGAGGAAGTCCCTGTTACTGTCTGTTACTGTGTCTGCTAGATCAACATAGTATAGATGAGGAAGATCCTGTTACTGTGTCTGCTAGATCAACATGGTATAGATGAGGAAGTTCCTGTTACTGTGTCTGCTAGATCAACATTGTATAGATGAGGGAGTTCCTGTTACTGTGTCTGCTAGATGAAAATGGTATAGATGAGGAAGTTCCTGTTACTGTCTGTTACTGTGTCTGCTAGATCAACACGGTATAGATGAGGAAGTACCTGTTACGCTGTCTGTTACTGTGTCTGCCAGATCAACACGGTATAGATGAGGAAGTTCCTGTTACTGTCTGTTACTGTGTCTGCTAGATCAACATGGTATAGATGAGGAAGTTCCTGTTACTGTCTGTTACTGTGTCTGCTAGATCAACATGGTATAGATGAGGAAGTTCCTGTTACTGTGTCTGCTAGATCAACATGGTATAGATGAGGAAGTGCCTGTTACTGTGTCTGCTAGATCAACATGGTATAGATGAGGAAGTTCCTGTTACTGTCTGTTACTGTGTCTGCTAGATCAACATGGTATAGATGAGGAAGTTCCTGTTACTGTGTCTGCTAGATCAACACAGTATAGATGAGGAAGTTCCGGTTACTGTCTGTTACTATGTCTGCTAGATCAACATGGTATAGATGAGGAAGTTCCTGTTACTGTGTCTGCTAGATAAACACGGTATAGATGAGGAAGTTCCTGTTACTGTCTATTACTGTGTCTGCTAGATCAACATGGTATAGATGAGGAAGTTCCTGTTACTGTGTCTGCTAGATCAACATGGTATAGATGAGGAAGTTCCTGTTACTGTGTCTTCTAGATCAACACGGTATAGATGAGGAAGTACCTGTTACTCTGTCTGTTACTGTGTCTGCCAGATCAACACAGTATAGATGAGGAAGTTCCTGTTACTGTGTCTGCTAGATCAACACGGTATAGATGAGGAGGTTCCTGTTACTGTGTCTGCTAGATCAACATGGTATAGATGAGGAAGTTCTTGTTACTGTGTCTGCTAGATCAACATGGTATAGATGAGGAAGTTCCTGTTACTGTCTGTTACTGTGTCTGCTAGATCAACATGGTATAGATGAGGAAGTTCCTGTTACTGTGTCTGCTAGATCAACATAGTATAGATGAGGAAGTTCCTGTTACTGTCTGTTACTGTGTCTGCTAGATCAACATGGTATAGATGAGGAAGTTCCTGTTACTGTGTCTGCTAGATCAACACAGTAAAGATGAGGAAGGTCCTGTTACTGTCTGTTACTATGTCTGCTAGATCAACATGGTATAGATGAGGACGTTCCTGTTACTGTGTCTGCTAGATCAACATGGTATAGATGAGGAAGTTCCTGTTACTGTCTGTTACTGTGTCTGCTAGATCAACATGGTATAGATGAGGAAGTTCCTGTTACTGTGTCTGCTAGATCAACATGGTATAGATGAGGAAGTGCCTGTTACTGTATCTGCTAGATCAACATGGTATAGATGAGGAAGTTCCTGTTACTGTCTGTTACTGTGTCTGCTAGATCAACATGGTATAGATGAGGAAGTTCCTGTTACTGTGTCTGCTAGATCAACACAGTATAGATGAGGAAGTTCCGGTTACTGTCTGTTACTATGTCTGCTAGATCAACATGGTATAGATGAGGAAGTTCCTGTTACTGTGTCTGCTAGATAAACACGGTATAGATGAGGAAGTTCCTGTTACTGTCTATTACTGTGTCTGCTAGATCAACATGGTATAGATGAGGAAGTTCCTGTTACTGTGTCTGCTAGATCAACACAGTATAGATGAGGAAGTTCCGGTTACTGTCTGTTACTATGTCTGCTAGATCAACATGGTATAGATGAGGAAGTTCCTGTTACTGTGTCTGCTAGATAAACACGGTATAGATGAGGAAGTTCCTGTTACTGTCTATTACTGTGTCTGCTAGATCAACATGGTATAGATGAGGAAGTTCCTGTTACTGTGTCTGCTAGATCAACATGGTATAGATGAGGAAGTTCCTGTTACTGTGTCTTCTAGATCAACACGGTATAGATGAGGAAGTACCTGTTACTCTGTCTGTTACTGTGTCTGCCAGATCAACACGGTATAGATGAGGAAGTTCCTGTTACTGTGTCTGCTAGATCAACACGGTATAGATGAGGAGGTTCCTGTTACTGTGTCTGCTAGATCAACATGGTATAGATGAGGAAGTTCTTGTTACTGTGTCTGCTAGATCAACATGGTATAGATGAGGAAGTTCCTGTTACTGTCTGTTACTGTGTCTGCTAGATCAACATGGTATAGATGAGGAAGTTCCTGTTACTGTGTCTGCTAGATCAACATAGTATAGATGAGGAAGTTCCTGTTACTGTCTGTTACTGTGTCTGCTAGATCAACATGGTATAGATGAGGAAGTTCCTGTTACTGTGTCTGCTAGATCAACACAGTAAAGATGAGGAAGGTCCTGTTACTGTCTGTTACTATGTCTGCTAGATCAACATGGTATAGATGAGGACGTTCCTGTTACTGTGTCTGCTAGATCAACACGGTATAGATGAGGAAGTTCCTGTTACTGTGTCTGCTAGATCAACATAGTATAGATGAGGAAGTTCCTGTTACTGTGTCTGCTAGATCAACATGGTATAGATGAGGGAGTTCCTGTTACTGTGTCTGCTAGATCAACTTGGTATAGATGAGGAAGTACCTGTTACTGTCTGTTACTGTGTCTGCTAGTTCAACATGGTATAGATGAGGAGGTTCCTGTTACTGTCTGTTACTGTGTCTGCTAGATCAACACGGTATAGATGAGGAAGTTCCTGTTACTGTGTCTGCTAGATCAACATAGTATAGATGAGGAAGTTCCTGTTACTGTGTCTGCTAGATCAACTTGGTATTGATGAGGAAGTTCCTGTTACTGTCTGTTACTGTGTCTGCTAGATCAACACAGTATAGATGAGGAAGTTCCTGTTACTGTGTCTGCTAGATCAACACGGTATAGATGAGGAAGTTCCTGTTACTGTCTGTTACTGTGTCTGCTAGATCAACATGGTATAGATGAGGAAGTTCCTGTTACTGTGTCTGCTAGATCAACATAGTACAGATGAGGAAGTTCCTGTTACTGTGTCTGCAAGATCAACTTGGTATAGATGAGGAAGTTCCTGTTACTGTCTGTTACTGTGTCTGCTAGTTCAACATGGTATAGATGAGGAGGTTCCTGTTACTGTCTGTTACTGTGTCTGCTAGATCAACATGGTATAGATGAGGAAGTTCCTGTTACTGTGTCTGCTAGATCAACACGGTATAGATGAGGAAGGTCCTGTTACTGTCTGTTACTATGTCTGCTAGATCAACATGGTATAGATGAGGAAGGTCCTGTTACTGTGTCTGCTAGATCAACACGGTATAGATGAGGAAGTTCCTGTTACTGTCTGTTACTGTGTCTGCTAGATCAACATGGTATAGATGAGGAAGTTCCTGTTACTGTGTCTGCTAGATCAACATAGTACAGATGAGGAAGTTCCTGTTACTGTGTCTGCTAGATCAACATAGTATAGATGAGGAAGTTCCTGTTACTGTGTCTGCTAGATCAACATGGTATAGATGAGGAAGTTCCTGTTACTGTGTTTGCTAGATCAACATGGTATAGATGAGGAAGTTCCTGTTACTGTCTGTTACTGTGTCTGCTAGATCAACATGGTATAGATGAGGAAGTTCCTGTTACTGTGTCTGCTAGTTCAACATAGTATAGATGAGGAAGTTCCTGTTACTGTCTGTTACTGTGTCTGCTAGATCAACATGGTATAGATGAGGAAGTTCCTGTTACTCTGTCTGCTAGATCAACACGGTATAGATGAGGAAGGTCCTGTTACTGTCTGTTACTATGTCTGCTAGATCAACATGGTATAGATGAGGAAGTTCCTGTTACTGTGTCTGCTAGATCAACACGGTATAGATGAGGAAGTTCCTGTTACTGTCTGTTACTGTGTCTGCTAGATCAACATGGTATAGATGAGGAAGTTCCTGTTACTGTGTCTGCTAGATCAACATAGTAAAGATGAGGAAGTTCCTGTTACTGTGTCTGCTAGATCAACATGGTATAGATGAGGAAGTTCCTGTTACTGTGTCTGCTAGATCAACATAGTATAGATGAGGAAGTTCCTGTTACTGTCTGTTACTGTGTCTGCTAGATCAACTTGGTATAGATGAGGAAGTTCCTGTTACTGTGTCTGCTAGATCAACACGGTATAGATGAGGAAGGTCCTGTTACTGTCTGTTACTATGTCTGCTAGATCAACATGGTATAGATGAGGAAGTTCCTGTTACTGTGTCTGCTAGATCAACACGGTATAGATGAGGAAGTTCCTGTTACTGTCTGTTACTGTGTCTGCTAGATCAACATGGTATAGATGAGGAAGTTCCTGTTACTGTGTCTGCTAGATCAACATAGTACAGATGAGGAAGTTCCTGTTACTGTGTCTGCAAGATCAACTTGGTATAGATGAGGAAGTTCCTGTTACTGTCTGTTACTGTGTCTGCTAGTTCAACATGGTATAGATGAGGAGGTTCCTGTTACTGTCTGTTACTGTGTCTGCTAGATCAACATGGTATAGATGAGGAAGTTCCTGTTACTGTGTCTGCTAGATCAACACGGTATAGATGAGGAAGTTCCTGTTACTGTCTGTTACTGTGTCTGCTAGATCAACATGGTATAGATGAGGAAGTTCCTGTTACAGTGTCTGCTAGAACAACATAGTACAGATGAGGAAGTTCCTGTTACTGTGTCTGCTAGATCAACATAGTATAGATGAGGAAGTTCCTGTTACTGTGTCTGCTAGTTCAACATGGTATAGATGAGGAGGTTCCTGTTACTGTCTGTTACTGTGTCTGCTAGATCAACATGGTATAGATGAGGAAGTTCCTGTTACTGTGTCTGCTAGATCAACACGGTATAGATGAGGAAGTTCCTGTTACTGTCTGTTACTGTGTCTGCTAGATCAACATGGTATAGATGAGGAAGTTCCTGTTACTGTGTCTGCTAGATCAACATAGTAAAGATGAGGAAGTTCCTGTTACTGTGTCTGCTAGATCAACATGGTATAGATGAGGAAGTTCCTGTTACTGTGTCTGCTAGATCAACATAGTATAGATGAGGAAGTTCCTGTTACTGTCTGTTACTGTGTCTGCTAGATCAACTTGGTATAGATGAGGAAGTTCCTGTTACTGTGTCTGCTAGATCAACACGGTATAGATGAGGAAGGTCCTGTTACTGTCTGTTACTATGTCTGCTAGATCAACATGGTATAGATGAGGAAGTTCCTGTTACTGTGTCTGCTAGATCAACACGGTATAGATGAGGAAGTTCCTGTTACTGTCTGTTACTGTGTCTGCTAGATCAACATGGTATAGATGAGGAAGTTCCTGTTACTGTGTCTGCTAGATCAACATAGTACAGATGAGGAAGTTCCTGTTACTGTGTCTGCAAGATCAACTTGGTATAGATGAGGAAGTTCCTGTTACTGTCTGTTACTGTGTCTGCTAGTTCAACATGGTATAGATGAGGAGGTTCCTGTTACTGTCTGTTACTGTGTCTGCTAGATCAACATGGTATAGATGAGGAAGTTCCTGTTACTGTGTCTGCTAGATCAACACGGTATAGATGAGGAAGTTCCTGTTACTGTCTGTTACTGTGTCTGCTAGATCAACATGGTATAGATGAGGAAGTTCCTGTTACAGTGTCTGCTAGAACAACATAGTACAGATGAGGAAGTTCCTGTTACTGTGTCTGCTAGATCAACATAGTATAGATGAGGAAGTTCCTGTTACTGTGTCTGCTAGTTCAACATGGTATAGATGAGGAGGTTCCTGTTACTGTCTGTTACTGTGTCTGCTAGATCAACATGGTATAGATGAGGAAGTTCCTGTTACTGTGTCTGCTAGATCAACACGGTATAGATGAGGAAGTTCCTGTTACTGTCTGTTACTGTGTCTGCTAGATCAACATGGTATAGATGAGGAAGTTCCTGTTACTGTGTCTGCTAGAACAACATAGTACAGATGAGGAAGTTCCTGTTACTGTGTCTGCTAGATCAACATAGTATAGATGAGGAAGTTCCTGTTACTGTGTCTGCTCGATCAACACGGTATAGATGAGGAAGTTCCTGTTACTGTGTCTGCTAGATCAACATGGTATAGATGAGGAAGTTCCTGTTACTGTGTCTGCTAGATCAACATGGTATAGATGAGGAAGTTCCTGTTACTGTGTCTGCTAGATCAACATGGTATAGATGAGGAAGTTCCTGTTACTGTCTGTTACTGTGTCTGCTAGATCAACATGGTATAGATGAGGAAGTTCCTGTTACTGTGTCTGCTAGATCAACACGGTATAGATGAGGAAGGTCCTGTTACTGTGTCTGCTAGATCAACATAGTATAGATGATGAAGTTCCTCTTACTGTCTGTTGCTGTGTCTGCTAGATCAACATGGTATAGATGAGGTGGTTCCTTTAACTGTCTGTTACTGTGTCTGCTAGATCAACATGGTATAGATGAGGAAGTTCCTGTTACTGTGTCTGCTAGATCAACACGGTATAGATGAGGAAGTTCCTGTTACTGTGTCTGCTAGATCAACATAGTATAGATGAGGAAGTTCCTGTTACTGTGTCTGCTAGATCAACATGGTATAGATGAGGGAGTTCCTGTTACTGTGTCTGCTAGATCAACTTGGTATAGATGAGGAAGTTCCTGTTACTGTCTGTTACTGTGTCTGCTAGTTCAACATGGTATAGATGAGGAGGTTCCTGTTACTGTCTGTTACTGTGTCTGCTAGATCAACACGGTATAGATGAGGAAGTTCCTGTTACTGTGTCTGCTAGTTCAACATAGTATAGATGAGGAAGTTCCTGTTACTGTGTCTGCTAGATCAACTTGGTATTGATGAGGAAGTTCCTGTTACTGTCTGTTACTGTGTCTGCTAGATCAACACAGTATAGATGAGGAAGTTCCTGTTACTGTCTGTTACTGTGTCTGCTAGATCAACATGGTATAGATGAGGAAGTTCCTGTTACTGTCTGTTACTGTGTCTGCTAGATCAACATGGTATAGATGAGGAAGTTCCTGTTACTGTGTCTGCTAGATCAACACGGTATAGATGAGGAAGGTCCTGTTACTGTCTGTTACTATGTCTGCTAGATCAACATGGTATAGATGAGGAAGGTCCTGTTACTGTGTCTGCTAGATCAACACGGTATAGATGAGGAAGTTCCTGTTACTGTCTGTTACTGTGTCTGCTAGATCAACATGGTATAGATGAGGAAGTTCCTGTTACTGTGTCTGCTAGATCAACATAGTACAGATGAGGAAGTTCCTGTTACTGTGTCTGCTAGATCAACATAGTATAGATGAGGAAGTTCCTGTTACTGTGTCTGCTAGATCAACATGGTATAGATGAGGAAGTTCCTGTTACTGTGTTTGCTAGATCAACATGGTATAGATGAGGAAGTTCCTGTTACTGTCTGTTACTGTGTCTGCTAGATCAACATGGTATAGATGAGGAAGTTCCTGTTACTGTGTCTGCTAGTTCAACATAGTATAGATGAGGAAGTTCCTGTTACTGTCTGTTACTGTGTCTGCTAGATCAACATGGTATAGATGAGGAAGTTCCTGTTACTCTGTCTGCTAGATCAACACGGTATAGATGAGGAAGGTCCTGTTACTGTCTGTTACTATGTCTGCTAGATCAACATGGTATAGATGAGGAAGTTCCTGTTACTGTGTCTGCTAGATCAACACGGTATAGATGAGGAAGTTCCTGTTACTGTCTGTTACTGTGTCTGCTAGATCAACATGGTATAGATGAGGAGGTTCCTGTTACTGTGTCTGCTAGATCAACATAGTACAGATGAGGAAGTTCCTGTTACTGTGTCTGCTAGATCAACATGGTATAGATGAGGAAGTTCCTGTTACTGTGTCTGCTAGATCAACATAGTATAGATGAGGAAGTTCCTGTTACTGTCTGTTACTGTGTCTGCTAGATCAACTTGGTATAGATGAGGAAGTTCCTGTTACTGTGTCTGCTAGATCAACACGGTATAGATGAGGAAGGTCCTGTTACTGTCTGTTACTATGTCTGCTAGATCAACATGGTATAGATGAGGAAGTTCCTGTTACTGTGTCTGCTAGATCAACACGGTATAGATGAGGAAGTTCCTGTTACTGTCTGTTACTGTGTCTGCTAGATCAACATGGTATAGATGAGGAAGTTCCTGTTACTGTGTCTGCTAGATCAACATAGTACAGATGAGGAAGTTCCTGTTACTGTGTCTGCAAGATCAACTTGGTATAGATGAGGAAGTTCCTGTTACTGTCTGTTACTGTGTCTGCTAGTTCAACATGGTATAGATGAGGAGGTTCCTGTTACTGTCTGTTACTGTGTCTGCTAGATCAACATGGTATAGATGAGGAAGTTCCTGTTACTGTGTCTGCTAGATCAACACGGTATAGATGAGGAAGTTCCTGTTACTGTCTGTTACTGTGTCTGCTAGATCAACATGGTATAGATGAGGAAGTTCCTGTTACAGTGTCTGCTAGAACAACATAGTACAGATGAGGAAGTTCCTGTTACTGTGTCTGCTAGATCAACATAGTATAGATGAGGAAGTTCCTGTTACTGTGTCTGCTAGTTCAACATGGTATAGATGAGGAGGTTCCTGTTACTGTCTGTTACTGTGTCTGCTAGATCAACATGGTATAGATGAGGAAGTTCCTGTTACTGTGTCTGCTAGAACAACATAGTACAGATGAGGAAGTTCCTGTTACTGTGTCTGCTAGATCAACATAGTATAGATGAGGAAGTTCCTGTTACTGTGTCTGCTCGATCAACACGGTATAGATGAGGAAGTTCCTGTTACTGTGTCTGCTAGATCAACATGGTATAGATGAGGAAGTTCCTGTTACTGTGTCTGCTAGATCAACATGGTATAGATGAGGAAGTTCCTGTTACTGTGTCTGCTAGATCAACATGGTATAGATGAGGAAGTTCCTGTTACTGTCTGTTACTGTGTCTGCTAGATCAACATGGTATAGATGAGGAAGTTCCTGTTACTGTGTCTGCTAGATCAACACGGTATAGATGAGGAAGGTCCTGTTACTGTCTGTTACTATGTCTGCTAGATCAACATGGTATAGATGAGGAAGTTCCTGTTACTGTGTCTGCTAGATCAACACGGTATAGATGAGGAAGTTCCTGTTACTGTGTCTGCTAGATCAACATAGTATAGATGATGAAGTTCCTCTTACTGTCTGTTGCTGTGTCTGCTAGATCAACATGGTATAGATGAGGTGGTTCCTTTAACTGTCTGTTACTGTGTCTGCTAGATCAACATGGTATAGATGAGGAAGTTCCTGTTACTGTGTCTGCTAGATCAACACGGTATAGATGAGGAAGTTCCTGTTACTGTGTCTGCTAGATCAACATAGTATAGATGAGGAAGTTCCTGTTACTGTGTCTGCTAGATCAACATGGTATATCAGAGGAAGTTCCTGTTACTGTGTCTGCTAGATCAACATAGTATAGATGAGGAAGTTCCTGTTACTGTGTCTGCAAGATCAACATAGTATAGATGAGGAAGTTCCTGTTACTGTGTCTGCTATATCAACATTGTATAGATGAGGAAGTTCCTGTTACTGTGTCTGCTAGATCAACATAGTACAGATGAGGAAGTTCCTGTTACTGTGTCTGCAAGATCAACATAGTATAGATGAGGAAGTTCCTGTTACTGTGTCTGCTAGATCAACATAGTATAGATGAGGAAGTTCCTGTTACTGTGTCTGCTAGATCAACACGGTATAGATGAGGAAGTTCCTGTTAATGTGTCTGCTAGATCAACATGGTATAGATGAGGAAGTTCTTGTTACTGTGTCTGCTAGATCAACATGGTATAGATGAGGAAGTTCCTGTTACTGTCTGTTACTGTGTCTGCTAGATCAACATGGTATAGATGAGGAAGTTCCTGTTACTGTGTCTGCTAGATCAACATAGTATAGATGAGGAAGTTCCTGTTACTGTCTGTTACTGTGTCTGCTAGATCAACATGGTATAGATGAGGAAGTTCCTGTTACTGTGTCTGCTAGATCAACACGGTATAGATGAGGAAGGTCCTGTTACTGTCTGTTACTATGTCTGCTAGATCAACATGGTATAGATGAGGAAGTTCCTGTTACTGTGTCTGCTAGATCAACACGGTATAGATGAGGAAGTTCCTGTTACTGTGTCTGCTAGATCAACATAGTATAGATGAGGAAGTTCCTGTTACTGTGTCTGCTAGATCAACATAGTATAGATGAGGAAGTTCCTGTTACTGTGTCTGCTAGATCAACATGGTATAGATGAGGGAGTTCCTGTTACTGTGTCTGCTAGATCAACTTGGTATAGATGAGGAAGTTCCTGTTACTGTCTGTTACTGTGTCTGCTAGTTCAACATGGTATAGATGAGGAGGTTCCTGTTACTGTCTGTTACTGTGTCTGCTAGATCAACATGGTATAGATGAGGAAGTTCCTGTTACTGTGTCTGCTAGATCAACACGGTATAGATGAGGAAGTTCCTGTTACTGTGTCTGCTAGATCAACATAGTATAGATGAGGAAGTTCCTGTTACTGTGTCTGCTAGATCAACATAGTATAGATGAGGAAGTTCCTGTTACTGTGTCTGCTAAATCAACATAGTATAGATGACGAAGTTCCTGTTACTGTGTCTGCTAGATCAACACGGTATAGATGAGGAAGTTCCTGTTAATGTGTCTGCTAGATCAACATCGTATAGATGAGGAAGTTCTTGTTACTGTGTCTGCTAGATCAACATGGTATAGATGAGGAAGTTCCTGTTACTGTGTCTGCTAGATCAACACGGTATAGATGAGGAAGTTCCTGTTACTGTCTGTTACTGTGTCTGCTAGATCAACATGGTATAGATGAGGAAGTTCCTGTTACTGTGTCTGCTAGATCAACATAGTAAAGATGAGGAAGTTCCTGTTACTGTGTCTGCTAGATCAACATGGTATAGATGAGGAAGTTCCTGTTACTGTGTCTGCTAGATCAACATAGTATAGATGAGGAAGTTCCTGTTACTGTCTGTTACTGTGTCTGCTAGATCAACTTGGTATAGATGAGGAAGTTCCTGTTACTGTGTCTGCTAGATCAACACGGTATAGATGAGGAAGGTCCTGTTACTGTCTGTTACTATGTCTGCTAGATCAACATGGTATAGATGAGGAAGTTCCTGTTACTGTGTCTGCTAGATCAACACGGTATAGATGAGGAAGTTCCTGTTACTGTCTGTTACTGTGTCTGCTAGATCAACATGGTATAGATGAGGAAGTTCCTGTTACTGTGTCTGCTAGATCAACATAGTACAGATGAGGAAGTTCCTGTTACTGTGTCTGCAAGATCAACTTGGTATAGATGAGGAAGTTCCTGTTACTGTCTGTTACTGTGTCTGCTAGTTCAACATGGTATAGATGAGGAGGTTCCTGTTACTGTCTGTTACTGTGTCTGCTAGATCAACATGGTATAGATGAGGAAGTTCCTGTTACTGTGTCTGCTAGATCAACACGGTATAGATGAGGAAGTTCCTGTTACTGTCTGTTACTGTGTCTGCTAGATCAACATGGTATAGATGAGGAAGTTCCTGTTACAGTGTCTGCTAGAACAACATAGTACAGATGAGGAAGTTCCTGTTACTGTGTCTGCTAGATCAACATAGTATAGATGAGGAAGTTCCTGTTACTGTGTCTGCTAGTTCAACATGGTATAGATGAGGAGGTTCCTGTTACTGTCTGTTACTGTGTCTGCTAGATCAACATGGTATAGATGAGGAAGTTCCTGTTACTGTGTCTGCTAGATCAACACGGTATAGATGAGGAAGTTCCTGTTACTGTCTGTTACTGTGTCTGCTAGATCAACATGGTATAGATGAGGAAGTTCCTGTTACTGTGTCTGCTAGAACAACATAGTACAGATGAGGAAGTTCCTGTTACTGTGTCTGCTAGATCAACATAGTATAGATGAGGAAGTTCCTGTTACTGTGTCTGCTCGATCAACACGGTATAGATGAGGAAGTTCCTGTTACTGTGTCTGCTAGATCAACATGGTATAGATGAGGAAGTTCCTGTTACTGTGTCTGCTAGATCAACATGGTATAGATGAGGAAGTTCCTGTTACTGTGTCTGCTAGATCAACATGGTATAGATGAGGAAGTTCCTGTTACTGTCTGTTACTGTGTCTGCTAGATCAACATGGTATAGATGAGGAAGTTCCTGTTACTGTGTCTGCTAGATCAACACGGTATAGATGAGGAAGGTCCTGTTACTGTGTCTGCTAGATCAACATAGTATAGATGATGAAGTTCCTCTTACTGTCTGTTGCTGTGTCTGCTAGATCAACATGGTATAGATGAGGTGGTTCCTTTAACTGTCTGTTACTGTGTCTGCTAGATCAACATGGTATAGATGAGGAAGTTCCTGTTACTGTGTCTGCTAGATCAACACGGTATAGATGAGGAAGTTCCTGTTACTGTGTCTGCTAGATCAACATAGTATAGATGAGGAAGTTCCTGTTACTGTGTCTGCTAGATCAACTTGGTATTGATGAGGAAGTTCCTGTTACTGTCTGTTACTGTGTCTGCTAGTTCAACATGGTATAGATGAGGAGGTTCCTGTTACTGTCTGTTACTGTGTCTGCTAGATCAACATGGTATAGATGAGGAAGTTCCTGTTACTGTGTCTGCTAGATCAACACGGTATAGATGAGGAAGTTCCTGTTACTGTGTCTGCTAGATCAACATAGTATAGATGAGGAAGTTCCTGTTACTGTGTCTGCTAGATCAACATAGTATAGATGAGGAAGTTCCTGTTACTGTGTCTGCTAAATCAACATAGTATAGATGACGAAGTTCCTGTTACTGTGTCTGCTAGATCAACACGGTATAGATGAGGAAGTTCCTGTTAATGTGTCTGCTAGATCAACATCGTATAGATGAGGAAGTTCTTGTTACTGTGTCTGCTAGATCAACATGGTATAGATGAGGAAGTTCCTGTTACTGTCTCTTACTGTGTCTGCTAGATCAACATGGTATAGATGAGGAAGTTCCTGTTACTGTGTCTGCTAGATCAACATAGTATAGATGAGGAAGTTCCTGTTACTGTCTGTTACTGTGTCTGCTAGATCAACATGGTATAGATGAGGAAGTTCCTGTTACTGTGTCTGCTAGATCAACACGGTATAGATGAGGAAGGTCCTGTTACTGTCTGTTACTATGTCTGCTAGATCAACATGGTATAGATGAGGAAGTTCCTGTTACTGTGTCTGCTAGATCAACACGGTATAGATGAGGAAGTTCCTGTTACTGTGTCTGCTAGATCAACATAGTATAGATGAGGAAGTTCCTGTTACTGTGTCTGCTAGATCAACATGGTATAGATGAGGGAGTTCCTGTTACTGTGTCTGCTAGATCAACTTGGTATAGATGAGGAAGTTCCTGTTACTGTCTGTTACTGTGTCTGCTAGTTCAACATGGTATAGATGAGGAGGTTCCTGTTACTGTCTGTTACTGTGTCTGCTAGATCAACATGGTATAGATGAGGAAGTTCCTGTTGCTGTGTCTGCTAGATCAACACGGTATAGATGAGGAAGTTCCTGTTACTGTGTCTGCTAGATCAACATAGTGTAGATGAGGAAGTTCCTGTTACTGTGTCTGCTAGATCAACATAGTATAAATGAGGAAGTTCCTGTTACTGTCTGTTACTGTGTCTGCTAGATCAACATGGTATAGATGAGGAAGTTCCTGTTACTGTGTCTGCTAGATAAACTTAGTATAGATGAGGAAGTTCCTGTTGCTGTCTGTTACTGTGTCTGCTAGTTCAACATGGTATAGATGAGGAGGTTCCTGTTACTGTCTGTTACTGTGTCTGCTAGATCAACATGGTATAGATGAGGAAGTTCCTGTTACTGTGTCTGCTAGATCAACACGGTATAGATGAGGAAGTTCCTGTTACTGTGTCTGCTAGATCAACATAGTATAGATGAGGAAGTTCCTGTTACTGTCTGTTACTGTGTCTGCTAGATCAACATGGTATAGATGAGGAAGTTCCTGTTACTGTGTCTGCTAGATCAACACGGTATAGATGAGGAAGGTCCTGTTACTGTCTGTTACTATGTCTGCTAGATCAACATGGTATAGATGAGGAAGTTCCTGTTACTGTGTCTGCTAGATCAACACGGTATAGATGTGGAAGTTCCTGTTACTGTCTGTTACTGTGTCTGCTAGATCAACATGGTATAGATGAGGAAGTTCCTGTTACTCTGTCTGCTAGATCAACATGGTATAGATGAGGAAGTTCCTGTTACTGTGTCTGCTAGATCAACATAGTATAGATGAGGAAGTTCCTGTTACTGTCTGTTACTGTGTCTGCTAGATCAACATGGTATAGATGAGGAAGTTCCTGTTACTGTGTCTGCTAGATCAACACGGTATAGATGAGGAAGGTCCTGTTACTGTCTGTTACTATGTCTGCTAGATCAACATGGTATAGATGAGGAAGTTCCTGTTACTGTGTCTGCTAGATCAACACGGTATAGATGAGGAAGTTCCTGTTACTGTCTGTTACTGTGTCTGCTAGATCAACATGGTATAGATGAGGAAGTTCCTGTTACTGTGTCTGTTAGATCAACATAGTATTGATGAGGAAGTTCCTGTTACTGTGTCTGCAAGATCAACTTGGTATAGATGAGGAAGTTCCTGTTACTGTCTGTTACTGTGTCTGCTAGTTCAACATGGTGTAGATGAGGAGGTTCCTGTTACTGTCTGTTACGGTGTCTGCTAGATCAACATGGTATAGATGAGGAAGTTCCTGTTACTGTGTCTGCTAGATCAACACGGTATAGATGAGGAAGTTCCTGTTACTGTCTGTTACTGTGTCTGCTAGATCAACATGGTATAGATGAGGAAGTTCCTGTTACTGTGTCTGCTAGATCAACATAGTCCAGATGAGGAAGTTCCTGTTACTGTGCCTGCTAGATCAACATAGTATAGATGAGGAAGTTCCTGTTTCTGTGTCTGCTCGATCAACACGGTATAGATGAGGAAGTTCCTGTTACTGTGTCTGCTAGATCAACATGGTATAGATGAGGAAGTTCCTGTTACTGTGTCTGCTAGATCAACATGGTATAGATGAGGAAGTTCCTGTTACTGTGTCTGCTAGATCAACATGGTATAGATGAGGAATTTCCTGTTACTGTCTGTTACTGTGTCTGCTAGATCAACATGGTATAGATGAGGAAGTTCCTGTTACTGTGTCTGCTAGATCAACACGGTATAGATGAGGAAGGTCCTGTTACTGTCTGTTACTTTGTCTGCTAGATCAACATGGTATAGATGAGGAAGTTCCTGTTACTGTGTCTGCTAGATCAACACGGTATAGATGAGGAAGTTCCTGTTACTGTGTCTGCTAGATCAACATAGTATAGATGAGGAAGTTCCTTTTACTGTCTGTTACTGTGTCTGCTAGATCAACATGGTATAGATGAGGAGGTTCCTGTAACTGTCTGTTACTGTGTCTGCTAGATCAACATGGTATAGATGAGGAAGTTCCTGTTACTGTGTCTGCTAGATAAACTTAGTATAGATGAGGAAGTTCCTGTGCTGTCTGTTACTGTGTCTGCTAGTTCAACATGGTATAGATGAGGAGGTTCCTGTTACTGTCTGTTACTGTGTCTGCTAGATCAACATGGTATAGATGAGGAAGTTCCTGTTACTGTGTCTGCTAGATCAGCACGGTATAGATGAGGAAGTTCCTGTTACTGTGTCTGCTAGATCAACATAGTATAGATGAGGAAGTTCCTGTTACTGTCTGTTACTGTGTCTGCTAGATCAACATGGTATAGATGAGGAAGTTCCTGTTACTGTGTCTGCTAGATCAACACGGTATAGATGAGGAAGGTCCTGTTACTGTCTGTTACTATGTCTGCTAGATCAACATGGTATAGATGAGGAAGTTCCTGTTACTGTGTCTGCTAGATCAACACGGTATAGATGTGGAAGTTCCTGTTACTGTCTGTTACTGTGTCTGCTAGATCAACATGGTATAGATGAGGAAGTTCCTGTTACTCTGTCTGCTAGATCAACATAGTACAGATGAGGAAGTTCCAGTTACTGTGTCTGCTAGATCAACATGGTATAGATGAGGAAGTTCCTGTTACTGTGTCTGCTAGATCAACATAGTATAGATGAGGAAGTTCCTGTTACTGTCTGTTACTGTGTCTGCTAGATCAACATGGTATAGATGAGGAAGTTCCTGTTACTGTGTCTGCTAGATCAACACGGTATAGATGAGGAAGGTCCTGTTACTGTCTGTTACTATGTCTGCTAGATCAACATGGTATAGATGAGGAAGTTCCTGTTACTGTGTCTGCTAGATCAACACGGTATAGATGAGGAAGTTCCTGTTACTGTGTCTGCTAGATCAACATAGTATAGATGAGGAAGTTCCTGTTACTGTGTCTGCTAGATCAACATAGTATAGATGAGGAAGTTCCTGTTACTGTGTCTGCTAAATCAACATAGTATAGATGACGAAGTTCCTGTTACTGTGTCTGATAGATCAACACGGTATAGATGAGGAAGTTCCTGTTAATGTGTCTGCTAGATCAACATCGTATAGATGAGGAAGTTCTTGTTACTGTGTCTGCTAGATCAACATGGTATAGATGAGGAAGTTCCTGTTACTGTCTGTTACTGTGTCTGCTAGATCAACATGGTATAGATGAGGAAGTTCCTGTTACTGTGTCTGCTAGATCAACATAGTATAGATGAGGAAGTTCCTGTTACTGTCTGTTACTGTGTCTGCTAGATCACCATGGTATAGATGAGGAAGTTCCTGTTACTGTGTCTGCTAGATCAACATGGTATAGATGAGGAAGGTCCTGTTACTGTCTGTTACTATGTCTGCTAGATCAACATGGTATAGATGAGGAAGTTCCTGTTACTGTGTCTGCTAGATCAACACGGTATAGATGAGGAAGTTCCTGTTACTGTGTCTGCCAGATCAACATGGTATAGATGAGGGAGTTCCTGTTACTGTGTCTGCTAGATCAACTTGGTATAGATGAGGAAGTTCCTGTTACTGTCTGTTACTGTGTCTGCTAGTTCAACATGGTATAGATGAGGAGGTTCCTGTTACTGTCTGTTACTGTGTCTGCTAGATCAACATGGTATAGATGAGGAAGTTCCTGTTGCTGTGTCTGCTAGATCAACACGGTATAGATGAGGAAGTTCCTGTTACTGTGTCTGCTAGATCAACATAGTATAGATGAGGAAGTTCCTGTTACTGTGTCTGCTAGATCAACATAGTATAGATGAGGAAGTTCCTGTTACTGTCTGTTACTGTGTCTGCTAGATCAACATGGTATAGATGAGGAAGTTCCTGTTACTGTGTCTGCTAGATCAACACGGTATAGATGAGGAAGGTCCTGTTACTGTCTGTTACTATGTCTGCTAGATCAACATGGTATAGATGAGGAAGTTCCTGTTACTGTGTCTGCTAGATCAACACGGTATAGATGAGGAAGTTCCTGTTACTGTCTGTTACTGTGTCTGCTAGATCAACATGGTATAGATGAGGAAGTTCCTGTTACTGTGTCTGCTAGATCAACATAGTACAGATGAGGAAGTTCCAGTTACTGTGTCTGCTAGATCAACATGGTATAGATGAGGAAGTTCCTGTTACTGTGTCTGCTAGATCAACATAGTATAGATGAGGAAGTTCCTGTTACTGTCTGTTACTGTGTCTGCTAGATCAACATGGTATAGATGAGGAAGTTCCTGTTACTGTGTCTGCTAGATCAACACGGTATAGATGAGGAAGGTCCTGTTACTGTCTGTTACTATGTCTGCTAGATCAACATGGTATAGATGAGGAAGTTCCTGTTACTGTGTCTGCTAGATCAACACGGTATAGATGAGGAAGTTACTGTCTGTTACTGTGTCTGCTAGATCAACATGGTATAGATGAGGAAGTTCCTGTTACTGTGTCTGTTAGATCAACATAGTATTGATGAGGAAGTTCCTGTTACTGTGTCTGCAAGATCAACTTGGTATAGATGAGGAAGTTCCTGTTACTGTCTGTTACTGTGTCTGCTAGTTCAACATGGTGTAGATGAGGAGGTTCCTGTTACTGTCTGTTACGGTGTCTGCTAGATCAACATGGTATAGATGAGGAAGTTCCTTTTACTGTGTCTGCTAGATCAACACGGTATAGATGAGGAAGTTCCTGTTACTGTCTGTTACTGTGTCTGCTAGATCAACATGGTATAGATGAGGAAGTTCCAGTTACTGTGTCTGCTAGATCAACATAGTACAGATGAGGAAGTTCCTGTTACTGTGCCTGCTAGATCAACATAGTATAGATGAGGAAGTTCCTGTTACTGTGTCTGCTCGATCAACACGGTATAGATGAGGAAGTTCCTGTTACTGTGTCTGCTAGATCAACATGGTATAGATGAGGAAGTTCCTGTTACTGTGTCTGCTAGATGAACATGGTATAGATGAGGAAGTTCCTGTTACTGTCTGTTACTGTGTCTGCTAGATCAACATGGTATAGATGAGGAAGTTCCTGTTACTGTGTCTGCTAGATCAACACGGTATAGATGAGGAAGGTCCTGTTACTGTCTGTAACTATGTCTGCTAGATCAACATGGTATAGATGAGGAAGTTCATGTTACTGTGTCTGCTAGATCAACACGGTATAGATGAGGAAGTTCCTGTTACTGTGTCTGCTAGATCAACATAGTATAGATGAGGAAGTTCCTGTTACTGTCTGTTACTGTGTCTGCTAGATCAACATGGTATAGATGAGGAGGTTCCTGTAACTGTCTGTTACTGTGTCTGCTAGATCAACATGGTATAGATGAGGAAGTTCCTGTTACTGTGTCTGCTAGATCAACACGGTATAGATGAGGAATTTCCTGTTACTGTGTCTGCTAGATCAACATAGTATAGATGAGGAAGTTCCTGCTACTGTTTCTGCTAGATCAACATGGTATAGATGAGGGAGTTCCTGTTACTGTGTCTGCTAGATCAACTTGGTATAGATGAGGAAGTTCCTGTTACTGTGTCTGCTAGATCAACATAGTATAGATGAGGAAGGTCCTGTTAATGTCTGTTACTATGTCTGCTAGATCAACATGGTATAGATGAGGAAGTTCCTGTTATTGTGTCTGCTAGATCAACACGGTATAGATGAGGAAGTTCCTGTTACTGTCTGTTACTGTGTCTGCTAGATCAACATGGTATAGATGAGGAAGTTCCTGTTACTGTGTCTGCTATATCAACATGGTATAGATGATGAAGTTCCTCTTACTGTCTTTTGCTGTGTCTGCTAGATCAACATGGTATAGATGAGGTGGTTCCTTTAACTGTCTGTTACTGTGTCTGCTAGATCAACATGGTATAGATGAGGAAGTTCCTGTTACTGTGTCTGCTAGATCAACACGGTATAGATGAGGAAGTTCCTGTTACTGTGTCTGCTAGATCAACACGGTATAGATGAGGAAGTTCCTGTTACTGTGTCTGCTAGATCAACATAGTATAGATGACGAAGTTCCTGTTACTGTGTCTGCTAGATCAACATGGTATATCAGAGGAAGTTCCTGTTACTGTGTCTGCTAGATCAACATAGTACAGATGAGGAAGTTCCTGTTACTGTGTCTGCAAGATCAACATAGTATAGATGAGGAAGTTCCTGTTATTGTGTCTGCTATTTCAACATTGTATAGATGAGGAAGTTCCTGTTACTGTGTCTGCTAGATCAACATAGTACAGATGATGAAGTTCCTGTTACTGTGTCTGCAAGATCAACATAGTATAGATGTGGAAGTTCCTGTTACTGTGTCTGCTAGATCAACATAGTATAGATGACGAAGTTCCTGTTACTGTGTCTGCTAGATCAACACGGTATAGATGAGGAAGTTCCTGTTAATGTGTCTGCTAGATCAACATGGTATAGATGAGGAAGTTCTTGTTACTGTGTCTGCTAGATCAACATGGTATAGATGAGGAAGTTCCTGTTACTGTCTGTTACTGTGTCTGCTAGATCAACATGGTATAGATGAGGAAGTTCCTGTTACTGTGTCTGCTAGATCAACATAGTATAGATGAGGAAGTTCCTGTTACTGTCTGTTACTGTGTCTGCTAGATAAACATGGTATAGATGAGGAAGTTCCTGTTACTGTGTCTGCTAGATCAACACGGTATAGATGAGGAAGGTCCTGTTACTGTTTGTTACTATGTCTGCTAGATCAACATGGTATAGATGAGGAAGTTCCTGTTACTGTGTCTGCTAGATCAACACGCTATAGATGAGGAAGTTCCTGTTACTGTGTCTGCTAGATCAACATAGTATAGATGAGGAAGTTCCTGTTACTGTGTCTGCTAGATCAACATGGTATAGATGAGGGAGTTCCTGTTACTGTGTCTGCTAGATCAACTTGGTATAGATGAGGAAGTTCCTGTTACTGTCTGTTACTGTGTCTGCTAGTTCAACATGGTATAGATGAGGAGGTTCCTGTTACTGTCTGTTACTGTGTCTGCTAGATCAACATGGTATAGATGAGGAAGTTCCTGTTACTGTGTCTGCTAGATCAACACGGTATAGATGAGGACGTTCCTGTTACTGTGTCTGCTAGATCAACATAGTATAGATGAGGAAGTTCCTGTTACTGTGTCTGCTAGATCAACATAGTATAGATGAGGAAGTTCCTGTTACTGTGTCTGCTAAATCAACATAGTATAGATGACGAAGTTCCTGTTAATGTGTCTGCTAGATCAACATCGTATAGATGAGGAAGTTCTTGTTACTGTGTCTGCTAGATCAACATGGTATAGATGAGGAAGTTCCTGTTACTGTCTGTTACTGTGTCTGCTAGATCAACATGGTATAGATGAGGAAGTTCCTGTTACTGTGTCTGCTAGATCAACATAGTATAGATGAGGAAGTTCCTGTTACTGTCTGTTACTGTGTCTGCTAGATCAACATGGTATAGATGAGGAAGTTCCTGTTACTGTGTCTGCTAGATCAACACGGTATAGATGAGGAAGGTCCTGTTACTGTCTGTTACTATGTCTGCTAGATCAACATGGTATAGATGAGGAAGTTCCTGTTACTGTGTCTGCTAGATCAACACGGTATAGATGAGGAAGTTCCTGTTACTGTGTCTGCTAGATCAACATAGTATAGATGAGGAAGTTCCTGTTACTGTGTCTGCTAGATCAACATGGTATAGATGAGGGAGTTCCTGTTACTGTGTCTGCTAGACCAACTTGGTATAGATGAGGAAGTTCCTGTTACTGTCTGTTACTGTGTCTGCTAGTTCAACATGGTATAGATGATGAGGTTCCTGTTACTGTCTGTTACTGTGTCTGCTAGATCAACATGGTATAGATGAGGAAGTTCCTGTTGCTGTGTCTGCTAGATCAACACGGTATAGATGAGGAAGTTCCTGTTACTGTGTCTGCTAGATCAACATAGTATAGATGAGGAAGTTCCTGTTACTGTGTCTGCTAGATCAACATAGTATAGATGAGGAAGTTCCTGTTACTGTCTGTTACTGTGTCTGCTAGATCAACATGGTATAGATGAGGAAGTTCCTGTTACTGTGTCTGCTAGATCAACACGGTATAGATGAGGAAGGTCCTGTTACTGTCTGTTACTATGTCTGCTAGATCAACATGGTATAGATGAGGAAGTTCCTGTTACTGTGTCTGCTAGATCAACACGGTATAGATGAGGAAGTTCCTGTTACTGTCTGTTACTGTGTCTGCTAGATCAACATGGTTTAGATGAGGAAGTTCCTGTTACTGTGTCTGCTAGATCAACATAGTACAGATGAGGAAGTTCCAGTTACTGTGTCTGCTAGATCAACATGGTATAGATGAGGAAGTTCCTGTTACTGTGTCTGCTAGATCAACATAGTATAGATGAGGAAGTTCCTGTTACTGTCTGTTACTGTGTCTGCTAGATCAACATGGTATAGATGAGGAAGTTCCTGTTACTGTGTCTGCTAGATCAACACGGTATAGATGAGGAAGTTCCTGTTACTGTCTGTTACTGTGTCTGCTAGATCAACACGGTATAGATGAGGAAGTACCTGTTACTCTGTCTGTTACTGTGTCTGCTAGATCAACATGGTATAGATGAGGAAGTTCCTGTTACTGTGTCTGCTAGATCAACATAGTATAGATGAGGAAGTTCCTGTTACTGTCTGTTACTGTGTCTGCTAGATCAACATGGTATAGATGAGGAAGTTCCTGTTACTGTGTCTGCTAGATCAACATGGTATAGATGAGGGAGTTCCTGTTACTGTGTCTGCTAGATCAACTTAGTATAGATGAGGAAGTTCCTGTTGCTGTCTGTTACTGTGTCTGCTAGTTCAACATGGTATAGATGAGGAAGGTCCTGTTACTGTGTCTGCTAGATCAACACGGTATAGATGAGGAAGTTCCTGTTACTGTCTGTTACTGTGTCTGCTAGATCAACATGGTATAGATGAGGAAGTTCCTGTTACTGTGTCTGCTAGATCAACATAGTACAGATGAGGAAGTTCCAGTTACTGTGTCTGCTAGATCAACATGGTATAGATGAGGAAGTTCCTGTTACTGTGTCTGCTAGATCAACATAGTATAGATGAGGAAGTTCCTGTTACTGTCTGTTACTGTGTCTGCTAGATCAACATGGTATAGATGAGGAAGTTCCTGTTACTGTGTCTGCTAGATCAACACGGTATAGATGAGGAAGGTCCTGTTACTGTCTGTTACTATGTCTGCTAGATCAACATGGTATAGATGAGGAAGTTCCTGTTACTGTGTCTGCTAGATCAACACGGTATAGATGAGGAAGTTCCTGTTACTGTCTGTTACTGTGTCTGCTAGATCAACATGGTATAGATGAGGAAGTTCCTGTTACTGTGTCTGCTAGATCAACTTGGTATAGATGAGGAAGTTCCTGTTACTGTCTGTTACTGTTTCTGCTAGTTCAACATGGTATAGATGAGGAGGTTCCTGTTACTGTCTGTTACGGTGTCTGCTAGATCAACATGGTATAGATGAGGAAGTTCCTGTTACTGTGTCTGCTAGATCAACACGGTATAGATGAGGAAGTACCTGTTACTCTGTCTGTTACTGTGTCTGCTAGATCAACATGGTATAGATGAGGAAGTTCCTGTTACTGTGTCTGCTAGATCAACATAGTATAGATGAGGAAGTTCCTGTTACTGTCTGTTACTGTGTCTGCTAGATCAACATGGTATAGATGAGGAAGTTCCTGTTACTGTGTCTGCTAGATCAACATGGTATAGATGAGGGAGTTCCTGTTACTGTGTCTGCTAGATCAACTTAGTATAGATGAGGAAGTTCCTGTTGCTGTCTGTTACTGTGTCTGCTAGTTCAACATGGTATAGATGAGGAGGTTCCTGTTACTGTCTGTTACTGTGTCTGCTAGATCAACATGGTATAGATGAGGAAGTTCCTGTTACTGTGTCTGCTAGATCAACACGGTATAGATGAGGAAGTTCCTGTTACTGTGTCTGCTAGATCAACATAGTATAGATGAGGAAGTTCCTGTTACTGTGTCTGCTAGATCAACATAGTATAGATGAGGAAGTTCCTGTTACTGTCTGTTACTGTGTCTGCTAGATCAACATGGTATAGATGAGGAAGTTCCTGTTACTGTGTCTGCTAGATCAACACGGTATAGATGAGGAAGGTCCTGTTACTGTCTGTTACTATGTCTGCTAGATCAACATGGTATAGATGAGGAAGTTCCTGTTACTGTGTCTGCTAGATCAACACGGTATAGATGAGGAAGTTCCTGTTACTGTCTGTTACTGTGTCTGCTAGATCAACATGGTATAGATGAGGAAGTTCCTGTTACTGTGTCTGCTAGATCAACATAGTACAGATGAGGAAGTTCCAGTTACTGTGTCTGCTAGATCAACATGGTATAGATGAGGAAGTTCCTGTTACTGTGTCTGCTAGATCAACATAGTATAGATGAGGAAGTTCCTGTTACTGTCTGTTACTGTGTCTGCTAGATCAACATGGTATGGATGAGGAAGTTCCTGTTACTGTGTCTGCTAGATCAACACGGTATAGATGAGGAAGGTCCTGTTACTGTCTGTTACTATGTCTGCTAGATCAACATGGTATAGATGAGGAAGTTCATGTTACTGTGTCTGCTAGATCAACACGGTATAGATGAGGAAGTTCCTGTTACTGTCTGTTACTGTGTCTGCTAGATCAACATGGTATAGATGAGGAAGTTCCTGTTACTGTGTCTGCTAGATCAACTTGGTATAGATGAGGAAGTTCCTGTTACTGTCTGTTACTGTGTCTGCTAGTTCAACATGGTATAGATGAGGAGGTTCCTGTTACTGTCTGTTACGGTGTCTGCTAGATCAACATGGTATAGATGAGGAAGTTCCTGTTACTGTGTCTGCTAGATCAACACGGTATAGATGAGGAAGTTCCTGTTACTGTCTGTTACTGTGTCTGCTAGATCAACATGGTATAGATGAGGAAGTTCCTGTTACTGTGTCTGCTAGATCAACATAGTACAGATGAGGAAGTTCCTGTTACTGTGCCTGCTAGATCAACATAGTATAGATGAGGAAGTTCCTGTTACTGTGTCTGCTCGATCAACACGGTATAGATGAGGAAGTTCCTGTTACTGTGTCTGCTAGATCAACATGGTATAGATGAGGAAGTTCCTGTTACTGTGTCTGCTAGGTCAACATGGTATAGATGAGGAAGTTCCTGTTACTGTGTCTGCTAGATCAACATGGTATAGATGAGGAAGTTCCTGTTACTGTGTCTGCTAGATCAACACGGTATAGATGAGGAAGTTCCTGTTACTGTGTCTGCTAGATCTACATAGTATAGATGAGGAAGTTCCTGTTACTGTGTCTGCTAGATCAACATAGTATAGATGAGGAAGTTCCTGTTACTGTGTCTGCTAAATCAACATAGTATAGATGACGAAGTTCCTGTTACTGTGTCTGCTATATCAACATTGTATAGATGAGGAAGTTCCTGTTACTGTGTCTGCTAGATCAACATAGTACAGATGATGAAGTTCCTGTTATAGTGTCTGCAAGATCAACATAGTATAGATGAGGAAGTTCCTGTTACTGTGTCTGCTAGATCAACATAGTATAGATGACGAAGTTCCTGTTACTGTGTCTGCTAGATCAACACGGTATAGATGAGGAAGTTCCTGTTAATGTGTCTGCTAGATCAACATGGTATAGATGAGGAAGTTCTTGTTACTGTGTCTGCTAGATCAACATGGTATAGATGAGGAAGTTCCTGTTACTGTCTGTTACTGTGTCTGCTAGATCAACATGGTATAGATGAGGAAGTTCCTGTTACTGTGTCTGCTAGATCAACATAGTATAGATGAGGAAGTTCCTGTTACTGTCTGTTACTATGTCTGCTAGATCAACATGGTATAGATGAGGAAGTTCCTGTTACTGTGTCTGCTAGATCAACACGCTATAGATGAGGAAGTTCCTGTTACTGTGTCTGCTAGATCAACATAGTATAGATGAGGAAGTTCCTGTTACTGTGTCTGCTAGATCAACATGGTATAGATGAGGGAGTTCCTGTTACTGTGTCTGCTAGATCAACTTGGTATAGATGAGGAAGTTCCTGTTACTGTCTGTTACTGTGTCTGCTAGTTCAACATGGTATAGATGAGGAGGTTCCTGTTACTGTCTGTTACTGTGTCTGCTAGATCAACATGGTATAGATGAGGAAGTTCCTGTTACTGTGTCTGCTAGATCAACACGGTATAGATGAGGAAGTTCCTGTTACTGTGTCTGCTAGATCAACATAGTATAGATGAGGAAGTTCCTGTTACTGTGTCTGCTAGATCAACATAGTATAGATGAGGAAGTTCCTGTTACTGTGTCTGCTAAATCAACATAGTATAGATGACAAAGTTCCTGTTACTGTGTCTGCTAGATCAACACGGTATAGATGAGGAAGTTCCTGTTAATGTGTCTGCTAGATCAACATCGTATAGATGAGGAAGTTCTTGTTACTGTGTCTGCTAGATCAACATGGTATAGATGAGGAAGTTCCTGTTACTGTCTGTTACTGTGTCTGCTAGATCAACATGGTATAGATGAGGAAGTTCCTGTTACTGTGTCTGCTAGATCAACATAGTATAGATGAGGAAGCTCCTGTTACTGTCTGTTACTGTGTCTGCTAGATCAACATGGTATAGATGAGGAAGTTCCTGTTACTGTGTCTGCTAGATCAACACGGTATAGATGAGGAAGGTCCTGTTACTGTCTGTTACTATGTCTGCTAGATCAACATGCTATAGATGAGGAAGTTCCTGTTACTGTGTCTGCTAGATCAACACGGTATAGATGAGGAAGTTCCTGTTACTGTGTCTGCTAGATCAACATAGTATAGATGAGGAAGTTCCTGTTACTGTGTCTGCTAGATCAACATGGTATAGATGAGGGAGTTCCTGTTACTGTGTCTGCTAGATCAACTTGGTATAGATGAGGAAGTTCCTGTTACTGTCTGTTACTGTGTCTGCTAGTTCAACATGGTATAGATGATGAGGTTCCTGTTACTGTCTGTTACTGTGTCTGCTAGATCAACATGGTATAGATGAGGAAGTTCCTGTTGCTGTGTCTGCTAGATCAACACGGTATAGATGAGGAAGTTCCTGTTACTGTGTCTGCTAGATCAACATAGTATAGATAAGGAAGTTCCTGTTACTGTGTCTGCTAGATCAACATAGTATAGATGAGGAAGTTCCTGTTACTGTCTGTTACTGTGTCTGCTAGATCAACATGGTATAGATGAGGAAGTTCCTGTTACTGTGTCTGCTAGATCAACACGGTATAGATGAGGAAGGTCCTGTTACTGTCTGTTACTATGTCTGCTAGATCAACATGGTATAGATGAGGAAGTTCCTGTTACTGTGTCTGCTAGATCAACACGGTATAGATGAGGAAGTTCCTGTTACTGTCTGTTACTGTGTCTGCTAGATCAACATGGTATAGATGAGGAAGTTACTGTCTCTGCTAGATCAACATAGTACAGATGAGGAAGTTCCAGTTACTGTGTCTGCTAGATCAACATGGTATAGATGAGGAAGTTCCTGTTACTGTGTCTGCTAGATCAACATAGTATAGATGAGGAAGTTCCTGTTACTGTCTGTTACTGTGTCTGCTAGATCAACATGGTATAGATGAGGAAGTTCCTGTTACTGTGTCTGCTAGATCAACACGGTATAGATGAGGAAGTTCCTGTTACTGTCTGTTACTGTGTCTGCTAGATCAACACGGTATAGATGAGGAAGTACCTGTTACTCTGTCTGTTACTGTGTCTGCTAGATCAACATGGTATAGATGAGGAAGTTCCTTTTACTGTGTCTGCTAGATCAACATAGTATAGATGAGGAAGTTCCTGTTACTGTCTGTTACTGTGTCTGCTAGATCAACATGGTATAGATGAGGAAGTTCCTGTTACTGTGTCTGCTAGATCAACATGGTATAGATGAGGGAGTTCCTGTTACTGTGTCTGCTAGATCAACTTAGTATAGATGAGGAAGTTCCTGTTGCTGTCTGTTACTGTGTCTGCTAGTTCAACATGGTATAGATGAGGAGGTTCCTGTTACTGTCTGTTACTGTGTCTGCTAGATCAACATGGTATAGATGAGGAAGTTCCTGTTACTGTGTCTGCTAGATCAACACGGTATAGATGAGGAAGTTCCTGTTACTGTGTCTGCTAGATCAACATGGTATAGATGAGGAAGTTCCTGTTACTGTGTCTGCTAGATCAACATAGTATAGATGAGGAAGTTCCTGTTACTGTCTGTTACTGTGTCTGCTAGATAAACATGGTATAGATGAGGAAGTTCCTGTTACTGTGTCTGCTAGATCAACACGGTATAGATGAGGAAGGTCCTGTTACTGTCTGTTACTATGTCTGCTAGATCAACATGGTATAGATGAGGAAGTTCCTGTTACTGTGTCTGCTAGATCAACACGGTATAGATGAGGAAGTTCCTGTTACTGTCTGTTACTGTGTCTGCTAGATCAACATGGTATGGATGAGGAAGTTCCTGTTACTGTGTCTGCTAGATCAACATAGTACAGATGAGGAAGTTCCTGTTACTGTGTCTGCAAGATCAACTTGGTATAGATGAGGAAGTTCCTGTTACTGTCTGTTACTGTGTCTGCTAGTTCAACATGGTATAGATGAGGAGGTTCCTGTTACTGTCTGTTACGGTGTCTGCTAGATCAACATGGTATAGATGAGGAAGTTCCTGTTACTGTGTCTGCTAGATCAACACGGTATAGATGAGGAAGTTCCTGTTACTGTCTGTTACTGTGTCTGCTAGATCAACACGGTATAGATGAGGAAGTTCCTGTTACTGTCTGTTACTGTGTCTGCTAGATCAACACGGTATAGATGAGGAAGTACCTGTTACTCTGTCTGTTACTGTGTCTGCTAGATCAACATGGTATAGATGAGGAAGTTCCTGTTACTGTGTCTGCTAGATCAACATAGTATAGATGAGGAAGTTCCTGTTACTGTCTGTTACTGTGTCTGCTAGATCAACATGGTATAGATGAGGAAGTTCCTGTTACTGTGTCTGCTAGATCAACATGGTATAGATGAGGGAGTTCCTGTTACTGTGTCTGCTAGATCAACTTAGTATAGATGAGGAAGTTCCTGTTGCTGTCTGTTACTGTGTCTGCTAGTTCAACATGGTATAGATGAGGAGGTTCCTGTTACTGTCTGTTACTGTGTCTGCTAGATCAACATGGTATAGATGAGGAAGTTCCTGTTACTGTGTCTGCTAGATCAACACTGTATAGATGAGGAAGTTCCTGTTACTGTGTCTGCTAGATCAACATAGTATAGATGAGGAAGTTCCTGTTACTGTGTCTGCTAGATCAACATAGTATAGATGAGGAAGTTCCTGTTACTGTCTGTTACTGTGTCTGCTAGATCAACATGGTATAGATGAGGAAGTTCCTGTTACTGTGTCTGCTAGATCAACATGGTATAGATGAGGAAGGTCCTGTTACTGTCTGTTACTATGTCTGCTAGATCAACATGGTATAGATGAGGAAGTTCCTGTTACTGTGTCTGCTAGATCAACACGGTATAGATGAGGAAGTTCCTGTTACTGTCTGTTACTGTGTCTGCTAGATCAACATGGTATAGATGAGGAAGTTCCTGTTACTGTGTCTGCTAGATCAACATAGTACAGATGAGGAAGTTCCAGTTACTGTGTCTGCTAGATCAACATGGTATAGATGAGGAAGTTCCTGTTACTGTGTCTGCTAGATCAACATAGTATAGATGAGGAAGTTCCTGTTACTGTCTGTTACTGTGTCTGCTAGATCAACATGGTATAGATGAGGAAGTTCCTGTTACTGTGTCTGCTAGATCAACACGGTATAGATGAGGAAGGTCCTGTTACTGTCTGTTACTATGTCTGCTAGATCAACATGGTATAGATGAGGAAGTTCCTGTTACTGTGTCTGCTAGATCAACACGGTATAGATGAGGAAGTTCCTGTTACTGTCTGTTACTGTGTCTGCTAGATCAACATGGTATAGATGAGGAAGTTCCTGTTACTGTGTCTGCTAGATCAACATAGTACAGATGAGGAAGTTCCTGTTACTGTGTCTGCAAGATCAACTTGGTATAGATGAGGAAGTTCCTGTTACTGTCTGTTACTGTGTCTGCTAGTTCAACATGGTATAGATGAGGAGGTTCCTGTTACTGTCTGTTACGGTGTCTGCTAGATAAACATGGTATAGATGAGGAAGTTCCTGTTACTGTGTCTGCTAGATCAACACGGTATAGATGAGGAAGTTCCTGTTACTGTCTGTTACTGTGTCTGCTAGATCAACATGGTATAGATGAAGAAGTTCCTGTTACTGTGTCTGCTAGATCAACATAGTACAGATGAGGAAGTTCCTGTTACTGTGCCTGCTAGATCAACATAGTATAGATGAGGAAGTTCCTGTTACTGTGTCTGCTCGATCAACACGGTATAGATGAGGAAGTTCCTGTTACTGTGTCTGCTAGATCAACATGGTATAGATGAGGAAGTTCCTGTTACTGTGTCTGCTAGATCAACATGGTATAGATGAGGAAGTTCCTGTTACTGTGTCTGCTAGATCAACATGGTATAGATGAGGAAGTTCCTGTTACTGTCTGTTACTGTGTCTGCTAGATCAACATGGTATAGATGAGGAAGTTCCTGTTACTGTGTCTGCTAGATCAACACGGTATAGATGAGGAAGTTCCTGTTACTGTGTCTGCTAGATCAACATAGTATAGATGAGGAAGTTCCTGTTACTGTGTCTGCTAGATCAACATGGTATAGATGAGGAAGGTCCTGTTACTGTCTGTTACTATGTCTGCTAGATCAACATGGTATAGATGAGGAAGTTCCTGTTACTTTGTCTGCTAGATCAACACGGTATAGATGAGGAAGTTCGTGTTACTGTCTGTTACTGTGTCTGCTAGATCAACATGGTATAGATGAGGAAGTTCCTGTTACTGTGTCTGCTAGATCAACATAGTACAGATGAGGAAGTTCCTGTTACTGTGTCTGCAAGATCAACTTGGTATAGATGAGGAAGTTCCTGTTACTGTCTGTTACTGTGTCTGCTAGTTCAACATGGTATAGATGAGGAGGTTCCTGTTACTGTCTGTTACGGTGTCTGCTAGATAAACATGGTATAGATGAGGAAGTTCCTGTTACTGTGTCTGCTAGATCAACACGGTATAGATGAGGAAGTTCCTGTTACTGTCTGTTACTGTGTCTGCTAGATCAACATGGTATAGATGAAGAAGTTCCTGTTACTGTGTCTGCTAGATCAACATAGTACAGATGAGGAAGTTCCTGTTACTGTGCCGGCTAGATCAACATAGTATAGATGAGGAAGTTCCTGTTACTGTGTCTGCTCGATCAACACGGTATAGATGAGGAAGTTCCTGTTACTGTGTCTGCTAGATCAACATGGTATAGATGAGGAAGTTCCTGTTACTGTGTCTGCTAGATCAACATGGTATAGATGAGGAAGTTCCTGTTACTGTGTCTGCTAGATCAACATGGTATAGATGAGGAAGTTCCTGTTACTGTCTGTTACTGTGTCTGCTAGATCAACATGGTATAGATGAGGAAGTTCCTGTTACTGTGTCTGCTAGATCAACACGGTATAGATGAGGAAGTTCCTGTTACTGTGTCTGCTAGATCAACATAGTATAGATGAGGAAGTTCCTGTTACTGTCTGTTACTGTGTCTGCTAGATCAACATGGTATAGATGAGGAAGTTCCTGTTACTGTGTCTGCTAGATCAACACGGTATAGATGAGGAAGTTCCTGTTACTGTCTGTTACTGTGTCTGCTAGATCAACATGGTATAGATGAGGAAGTTCCTGTTGCTGTCTGTTACTGTGTCTGCTAGTTCAACATGGTATAGATGAGGAGGTTCCTGTTACTGTCTGTTACTGTGTCTGCTAGATCAACATGGTATAGATGAGGAAGTTCCTGTTACTGTGTCTGCTAGATCAACACGGTATAGATGAGGAAGTTCCTGTTACTGTGTCTGCTAGATCAACATAGTATAGATGAGGAAGTTCCTGTTACTGTGTCTGCTAGATCAACATAGTATAGATGAGGAAGTTCCTGTTACTGTCTGTTACTGTGTCTGCTAGATCAACATGGTATAGATGAGGAAGTTCCTGTTACTGTGTCTGCTAGATCAACACGGTATAGATGAGGAAGGTCCTGTTACTGTCTGTTACTATGTCTGCTAGATCAACATGGTATAGATGAGGAAGTTCCTGTTACTGTGTCTGCTAGATCAACACGGTATAGATGAGGAAGTTCCTGTTACTGTCTGTTACTATGTCTGCTAGATCAACATGGTATAGATGAGGAAGTTCCTGTTACTGTGTCTGCTAGATCAACATAGTACAGATGAGGAAGTTCCAGTTACTGTGTCTGCTAGATCAACATGGTATAGATGAGGAAGTTCCTGTTACTGTGTCTGCTAGATCAACATAGTATAGATGAGGAAGTTCCTGTTACTGTCTGTTACTGTGTCTGCTAGATCAACATGGTATAGATGAGGAAGTTCCTGTTACTGTGTCTGCTAGATCAACACGGTATAGATGAGGAAGGTCCTGTTACTGTCTGTTACTATGTCTGCTAGATCAACATGGTATAGATGAGGAAGTTCCTGTTACTGTGTCTGCTAGATCAACACGGTATAGATGAGGAAGTTCCTGTTACTGTCTGTTACTGTGTCTGCTAGATCAACATGGTATGGATGAGGAAGTTCCTGTTACTGTGTCTGCTAGATCAACATAGTACAGATGAGGAAGTTCCTGTTACTGTGTCTGCAAGATCAACTTGGTATAGATGAGGAAGTTCCTGTTACTGTCTGTTACTGTGTCTGCTAGTTCAACATGGTATAGATGAGGAGGTTCCTGTTACTGTCTGTTACGGTGTCTGCTAGATCAACATGGTATAGATGAGGAAGTTCCTGTTACTGTGTCTGCTAGATCAACACGGTATAGATGAGGAAGTTCCTGTTACTGTCTGTTACTGTGTCTGCTAGATCAACACGGTATAGATGAGGAAGTTCCTGTTACTGTCTGTTACTGTGTCTGCTAGATCAACACGGTATAGATGAGGAAGTACCTGTTACTCTGTCTGTTACTGTGTCTGCTAGATCAACATGGTATAGATGAGGAAGTTCCTGTTACTGTGTCTGCTAGATCAACATAGTATAGATGAGGAAGTTCCTGTTACTGTCTGTTACTGTGTCTGCTAGATCAACATGGTATAGATGAGGAAGTTCCTGTTACTGTGTCTGCTATATCAACATGGTATAGATGAGGGAGTTCCTGTTACTGTGTCTGCTAGATCAACTTAGTATAGATGAGGAAGTTCCTGTTGCTGTCTGTTACTGTGTCTGCTAGTTCAACATGGTATAGATGAGGAGGTTCCTGTTACTGTCTGTTACTGTGTCTGCTAGATCAACATGGTATAGATGAGGAAGTTCCTGTTACTGTGTCTGCTAGATCAACACTGTATAGATGAGGAAGTTCCTGTTACTGTGTCTGCTAGATCAACATAGTATAGATGAGGAAGTTCCTGTTACTGTGTCTGCTAGATCAACATAGTATAGATGAGGAAGTTCCTGTTACTGTCTGTTACTGTGTCTGCTAGATCAACATGGTATAGATGAGGAAGTTCCTGTTACTGTGTCTGCTAGATCAACACGGTATAGATGAGGAAGGTCCTGTTACTGTCTGTTGCTATGTCTGCTAGATCAACATGGTATAGATGAGGAAGTTCCTGTTACTGTGTCTGCTAGATCAACACGGTATAGATGAGGAAGTTCCTGTTACTGTCTGTTACTGTGTCTGCTAGATCAACATGGTATAGATGACGAAGTTCCTGTTACTGTGTCTGCTAGATCAACATAGTACAGATGAGGAAGTTCCAGTTACTGTGTCTGCTAGATCAACATGGTATAGATGAGGAAGTTCCTGTTACTGTGTCTGCTAGATCAACATAGTATAGATGAGGAAGTTCCTGTTACTGTCTGTTACTGTGTCTGCTAGATCAACATGGTATAGATGAGGAAGTTCCTGTTACTGTGTCTGCTAGATCAACACGGTATAGATGAGGAAGGTCCTGTTACTGTCTGTTACTATGTCTGCTAGATCAACATGGTATAGATGAGGAAGTTCCTGTTACTGTGTCTGCTAGATCAACACGGTATAGATGAGGAAGTTCCTGTTACTGTCTGTTACTGTGTCTGCTAGATCAACATGGTATAGATGAGGAAGTTCCTGTTACTGTGTCTGCTAGATCAACATAGTACAGATGAGGAAGTTCCTGTTACTGTGTCTGCAAGATCAACTTGGTATAGATGAGGAAGTTCCTGTTACTGTCTGTTACTGTGTCTGCTAGTTCAACATGGTATAGATGAGGAGGTTCCTGTTACTGTCTGTTACGGTGTCTGCTAGATAAACATGGTATAGATGAGGAAGTTCCTGTTACTGTGTCTGCTAGATCAACACGGTATAGATGAGGAAGTTCCTGTTACTGTCTGTTACTGTGTCTGCTAGATCAACATGGTATAGATGAAGAAGTTCCTGTTACTGTGTCTGCTAGATCAACATAGTACAGATGAGGAAGTTCCTGTTACTGTGCCTGCTAGATCAACATAGTATAGATGAGGAAGTTCCTGTTACTGTGTCTGCTCGATCAACACGGTATAGATGAGGAAGTTCCTGTTACTGTGTCTGCTAGATCAACATGGTATAGATGAGGAAGTTCCTGTTACTGTCTGTTACTGTGTCTGCTAGATCAACATGGTATAGATGAGGAAGTTCCTGTTACTGTGTCTGCTAGATCAACACGGTATAGATGAGGAAGTTCCTGTTACTGTGTCTGCTAGATCAACATAGTATAGATGAGGAAGTTCCTGTTACTGTGTCTGCTAGATCAACATGGTATAGATGAGGAAGGTCCTGTTACTGTCTGTTACTATGTCTGCTAGATCAACATGGTATAGATGAGGAAGTTCCTGTTACTTTGTCTGCTAGATCAACACGGTATAGATGAGGAAGTTCCTGTTACTGTCTGTTACTGTGTCTGCTAGATCAACATGGTATAGATGAGGAAGTTCCTGTTACTGTGTCTGCTAGATCAACATAGTACAGATGAGGAAGTTCCTGTTACTGTGTCTGCAAGATCAACTTGGTATAGATGAGGAAGTTCCTGTTACTGTCTGTTACTGTGTCTGCTAGTTCAACATGGTATAGATGAGGAGGTTCCTGTTACTGTCTGTTACGGTGTCTGCTAGATAAACATGGTATAGATGAGGAAGTTCCTGTTACTGTGTCTGCTAGATCAACACGGTATAGATGAGGAAGTTCCTGTTACTGTCTGTTACTGTGTCTGCTAGATCAACATGGTATAGATGAAGAAGTTCCTGTTACTGTGTCTGCTAGATCAACATAGTACAGATGAGGAAGTTCCTGTTACTGTGCCTGCTAGATCAACATAGTATAGATGAGGAAGTTCCTGTTACTGTGTCTGCTCGATCAACACGGTATAGATGAGGAAGTTCCTGTTACTGTGTCTGCTAGATCAACATGGTATAGATGAGGAAGTTCCTGTTACTGTGTCTGCTAGATCAACATGGTATAGATGAGGAAGTTCCTGTTACTGTGTCTGCTAGATCAACATGGTATAGATGAGGAAGTTCCTGTTACTGTGTCTGCTAGATCAACATGGTATAGATGAGGAAGTTCCTGTTACTGTGTCTGCTAGATCAACACGGTATAGATGAGGAAGTTCCTGTTACTGTGTCTGCTAGATCAACATAGTATAGATGAGGAAGTTCCTGTTACTGTCTGTTACTGTGTCTGCTAGATCAACATGGTATAGATGAGGAAGTTCCTGTTACTGTGTCTGCTAGATCAACATGGTATAGATGAGGAAGTTCCTGTTACTGTGTCTGCTAGATCAACATAGTACAGATGGGGAAGTTCCTGTTACTGTGCCTGCTAGATCAACATAGTATAGATGAGGAAGTTCCTGTTACTGTGTCTGCTCGATCAACACGGTATAGATGAGGAAGTTCCTGTTACTGTGTCTGCTAGATCAACATGGTATAGATGAGGAAGTTCCTGTTACTGTGTCTGCTAGATCAACATGGTATAGATGAGGAAGTTCCTGTTACTGTGTCTGCTAGATCAACATGGTATAGATGAGGAAGTTCCTGTTACTGTCTGTTACTGTGTCTGCTAGATCAACATGGTATAGATGAGGAAGTTCCTGTTACTGTGTCTGCTAGATCAACACGGTATAGATGAGGAAGTTCCTGTTACTGTGTCTGCTAGATCAACATAGTATAGATGAGGAAGTTCCTGTTACTGTGTCTGCTAGATCAACATGGTATAGATGAGGAAGTTCCTGTTACTGTGTCTGCTAGATCAACATGGTATAGATGAGGAAGTTCCTGTTACTGTGTCTGCTAGATCAACATGGTATAGATGAGGAAGTTCCTGTTACTGTCTGTTACTGTGTCTGCTAGATCAACATGGTATAGATGTGGAAGTTCCTGTTACTGTGTCTGCTAGATCAACACGGTATAGATGAGGAAGTTCCGGTTACTGTGTCTGCTAGATCAACATAGTATAGATGAGGAAGTTCCTGTTACTGTCTGTTACTGTGTCTGCTAGATCAACATGGTATAGATGAGGAAGTTCCTGTTACTGTGTCTGCTCGATCAACACGGTATAGATGAGGAAGTTCCTGTTACTGTGTCTGCTAGATCAACATGGTATAGATGAGGAAGTTCCTGTTACTGTGTCTGCTAGATCAACATGGTATAGATGAGGAAGTTCCTGTTACTGTGTCTGCTAGATCAACATGGTATAGATGAGGAAGTTCCTGTTACTGTGTCTGCTAGATCAACATAGTATAGATGAGGAAGTTCCTGTTACTGTGTCTGCTAGATCAACATAGTATAGATGAGGAAGTTCCTGTTACTGTGTCTGCTAGATCAACATGGTATAGATGAGGAAGTTCCTGTTAATGTGTCTGCTAGATCAACATGGTATAGATGAGGAAGTTCTTGTTACTGTGTCTGCTAGATCAACATGGTATAGATAAGGAAGTTCCTGTTACTGTCTGTTACTGTGTCTGCTAGATCAACATGGTATAGATGAGGAAGTTCCTGTTACTGTGTCTGCTAGATCAACATAGTATAGATGAGGAAGTTCCTGTTACTGTCTGTTACTGTGTCTGCTAGATCAACATGGTATAGATGAGGAAGTTCCTGTTACTGTGTCTGCTAGATCAACACGGTATAGATGAGGAAGTTCCTGTTACTGTGTCTGCTAGATCAACATGGTATAGATGAGGAAGTTCCTGTTACTGTGTCTGCTAGATCAACATAGTACAGATGAGGAAGTTCCAGTTACTGTGTCTGCTAGATCAACATGGTATAGATGAGGAAGTTCCTGTTGCTGTGTCTGCTAGATCAACACGGTATAGATGAGGAAGTTCCTGTTACTGTGTCTGCTAGATCAACATAGTATAGATGAGGAAGTTCCTGTTACTGTCTGTTACTGTGTCTGCTAGATCAACATGGTATAGATGAGGAAGTTCCTGTTGCTGTGTCTGCTAGATCAACACGGTATAGATGAGGAAGTTCCTGTTACTGTGTCTGCTAGATCAACATAGTATAGATGAGGAAGTTCCTGTTACTGTGTCTGCTAGATCAACATAGTATAGATGAGGAAGTTCCTGTTACTGTCTGTTACTGTGTCTGCTAGATCAACATGGTATAGATGAGGAAGTTCCTGTTACTGTGTCTGCTAGATCAACACGGTATAGATGAGGAAGATCCTGTTACTGTCTGTTACTATGTCTGCTAGATCAACATGGTATAGATGAGGAAGTTCCTGTTACTGTGTCTGCTAGATCAACATGGTATAGATGAGGAAGTTCCTGTTACTGTCTGTTACTGTGTCTGCTAGATCAACATGGTATAGATGAGGAAGTTCCTGTTACTGTGTCTGCTAGATCAACACGGTATAGATGAGGAAGATCCTGTTACTGTCTGTTACTATGTCTGCTAGATCAACATGGTATAGATGAGGAAGTTCCTGTTACTGTGTCTGCTAGATCAACACGGTATAGATGAGGAAGTTCCTGTTACTGTCTGTTACTGTGTCTGCTAGATCAACATGGTATAGATGAGGAAGTTCCTGTTACTGTGTCTGCTAGATCAACATAGTACAGATGAGGAAGTTCCAGTTACTGTGTCTGCTAGATCAACATGGTATAGATGAGGAAGTTCCTGTTACTGTGTCTGCTAGATCAACATGGTATAGATGAGGAAGTTCCTGTTACTGTCTGTTACTGTGTCTGCTAGATCAACATGGTATAGATGAGGAAGTTCCTGTTACTGTGTCTGCTAGATCAACACGGTATAGATGAGGAAGTTCCTGTTACTGTGTCTGCTAGATCAACATAGTATAGATGAGGAAGTTCCTGTTACTGTGTCTGCTAGATCAACATGGTATAGATGAGGAAGTTCCTGTTACTGTATCTGCTAGATCAACATAGTATAGATGAGGAAGTTCCTGTTACTGTCTGTTACTGTGTCTGCTAGATCAACATGGTATAGATGAGGAAGTTCCTGTTACTGTGTCTGCTAGATCAACATGGTATAGATGAGGGAGTTCCTGTTACTGTGTCTGCTAGTTCAACATGGTATAGATGAGGAGGTTCCTGTTACTGTCTGTTACTGTGTCTGCTAGATCAACATGGTATAGATGAGGAAGTTCCTGTTACTGTGTCTGCTAGATCAACACGGTATAGATGAGGAAGTTCCTGTTACTGTGTCTGCTAGATCAACATAGTATAGATGAGGAAGTTCTTGTTACTGTGTCTGCTAGATCAACATAGTATAGATGAGGAAGTTCCTGTTACTGTCTGTTACTGTGTCTGCTAGATCAACATGGTATAGATGAGGAAGTTCCTGTTACTGTCTGTTACTGTGTCTGCTAGATCAACATGGTATAGATGAGGAAGTTCCTGTTACTGTGTCTGCTAGATCAACACGGTATAGATGAGGAAGTTCCTGTTACTGTCTGTTACTGTGTCTGCTAGATCAACATGGTATAGATGAGGAAGTTCCTGTTACTGTGTCTGCTAGATCAACATAGTACAGATGAGGAAGTTCCTGTTACTGTGCCTGCTAGATCAACATAGTATAGATGAGGAAGTTCCTGTTACTGTGTCTGCTCGATCAACACGGTATAGATGAGGAAGTTCCTGTTACTGTGTCTGCTAGATCAACATGGTATAGATGAGGAAGTTCCTGTTACTGTGTCTGCTAGATCAACATGGTATAGATGAGGAAGTTCCTGTTACTGTGTCTGCTAGATCAACATGGTATAGATGAGGAAGTTCCTGTTACTGTCTGTTACTGTGTCTGCTAGATCAACATGGTATAGATGAGGAAGTTCCTGTTACTGTGTCTGCTAGATCAACACGGTATAGATGAGGAAGTTCCTGTTACTGTGTCTGCTAGATCAACATAGTATAGATGAGGAAGTTCCTGTTACTGTGTCTGCTAGATCAACATAGTATAGATGAGGAAGTTCCTGTTACTGTGTCTGCTAAATCAACATAGTATAGATGACGAAGTTCCTGTTACTGTGTCTGCTAGATCAACACGGTATAGATGAGGAAGTTCCTGTTAATGTGTCTGCTAGATCAACATCGTATAGATGAGGAAGTTCTTGTTACTGTGTCTGCTAGATCAACATGGTATAGATGAGGAAGTTCCTGTTACTGTCTGTTACTGTGTCTGCTAGATCAACATGGTATAGATGAGGAAGTTCCTGTTACTGTGTCTGCTAGATCAACACGGTATAGATGAGGAAGGTCCTGTTACTGTCTGTTACTATGTCTGCTAGATCAACATGGTATAGATGAGGAAGTTCCTGTTACTGTGTCTGCTAGATCAACACGGTATAGATGAGGAAGTTCCTGTTACTGTGTCTGCTAGATCAACATAGTATAGATGAGGAAGTTCCTGTTACTGTGTCTGCTAGATCAACATGGTATAGATGAGGGAGTTCCTGTTACTGTGTCTGCTAGATCAACTTGGTATAGATGAGGAAGTTCCTGTTACTGTCTGTTACTGTGTCTGCTAGTTCAACATGGTATAGATGAGGAGGTTCCTGTTACTGTCTGTTACTGTGTCTGCTAGATCAACATGGTATAGATGAGGAAGTTCCTGTTGCTGTGTCTGCTAGATCAACACGGTATAGATGAGGAAGTTCCTGTTACTGTGTCTGCTAGATCAACATAGTATAGATGAGGAAGTTCCTGTTACTGTCTGTTACTGTGTCTGCTAGATCAACATGGTATAGATGAGGAAGTTCCTGTTACTGTGTCTGCTAGATCAACACGGTATAGATGAGGAAGGTCCTGTTACTGTCTGTTACTATGTCTGCTAGATCAACATGGTATAGATGAGGAAGTTCCTGTTACTGTGTCTGCTAGATCAACACGGTATAGATGAGGAAGTTCCTGTTACTGTCTGTTACTGTGTCTGCTAGATCAACATGGTATAGATGAGGAAGTTCCTGTCACTGTGTCTGCTAGATCAACATAGTACAGATGAGGAAGTTCCAGTTACTGTGTCTGCTAGATCAACATGGTATAGATGAGGAAGTTCCTGTTACTGTGTCTGCTAGATCAACATAGTATAGATGAGGAAGTTCCTGTTACTGTCTGTTACTGTGTCTGCTAGATCAACATGGTATAGATGAGGAAGTTCCTGTTACTGTGTCTGCTAGATCAACACGGTATAGATGAGGAAGTTCCTGTTACTGTCTGTTACTGTGTCTGCTAGATCAACACGGTATAGATGAGGAAGTACCTGTTACTCTGTCTGTTACTGTGTCTGCTAGATCAACATGGTATAGATGAGGAAGTTCCTGTTACTGTGTCTGCTAGATCAACATAGTATAGATGAGGAAGTTCCTGTTACTGTCTGTTACTGTGTCTGCTAGATCAACATGGTATAGATGAGGAAGTTCCTGTTACTGTGTCTGCTAGATCAACATGGTATAGATGAGGGAGTTCCTGTTACTGTGTCTGCTAGATCAACTTGGTATAGATGAGGAAGTTCCTGTTACTGTGTCTGCTAGATCAACATAGTACAGATGAGGAAGTTCCAGTTACTGTGTCTGCTAGATCAACATGGTATAGATGAGGAAGTTCCTGTTACTGTCTGTTACTGTGTCTGCTAGATCAACATGGTATAGATGAGGAAGTTCCTGTTACTGTGTCTGCTAGATCAACACGGTATAGATGAGGAAGGTCCTGTTACTGTCTGTTACTATGTCTGCTAGATCAACATGGTATAGATGAGGAAGTTCCTGTTACTGTGTCTGCTAGATCAACACGGTATAGATGAGGAAGTTCCTGTTACTGTCTGTTACTGTGTCTGCTAGATCAACATGGTATAGATGAGGAAGTTCCTGTTACTGTGTCTGCTAGATCAACATAGTACAGATGAGGAAGTTCCTGTTACTGTGTCTGCAAGATCAACTTGGTATAGATGAGGAAGTTCCTGTTACTGTGTCTGCTAGATCAACACGGTATAGATGAGGAAGTTCCTGTTACTGTCTGTTACTGTGTCTGCTAGGTCAACATAGTATAGATGAGGAAGTTCCTGTTACTGTGTCTGCTAAATCAACATAGTATAGATGACGAAGTTCCTGTTACTGTGTCTGCTAGATCAACACGGTATAGATGAGGAAGTTCCTGTTAATGTGTCTGCTAGATCAACATCGTATAGATGAGGAAGTTCTTGTTACTGTGTCTGCTAGATCAACATGGTATAGATGAGGAAGTTCCTGTTACTGTCTGTTACTGTGTCTGCTAGATCAACATGGTATAGATGAGGAAGTTCCTGTTACTGTGTCTGCTAGATCAACATAGTATAGATGAGGAAGTTCCTGTTACTGTCTGTTACTGTGTCTGCTAGATCAACATGGTATAGATGAGGAAGTTCCTGTTACTGTGTCTGCTAGATCAACACGGTATAGATGAGGAAGGTCCTGTTACTGTCTGTTACTATGTCTGCTAGATCAACATGGTATAGATGAGGAAGTTCCTGTTACTGTGTCTGCTAGATCAACACGGTATAGATGAGGAAGTTCCTGTTACTGTGTCTGCTAGATCAACATAGTATAGATGAGGAAGTTCCTGTTACTGTGTCTGCTAGATCAACATGGTATAGATGAGGGAGTTCCTGTTACTGTGTCTGCTAGATCAACTTGTATAGATGAGGAAGTTCCTGTTACTGTCTGTTACTGTGTCTGCTAGTTCAACATGGTATAGATGAGGAGGTTCCTGTTACTGTCTGTTACTGTGTCTGCTAGATCAACATGGTATAGATGAGGAAGTTCCTGTTGCTGTGTCTGCTAGATCAACACGGTATAGATGAGGAAGTTCCTGTTACTGTGTCTGCTAGATCAACATAGTATAGATGAGGAAGTTCCTGTTACTGTGTCTGCTAGATCAACATAGTATAGATGAGGAAGTTCCTGTTACTGTCTGTTACTGTGTCTGCTAGATCAACATGGTATAGATGAGGAAGTTCCTGTTACTGTGTCTGCTAGATCAACACGGTATAGATGAGGAAGGTCCTGTTACTGTCTGTTACTATGTCTGCTAGATCAACATGGTATAGATGAGGAAGTTCCTGTTACTGTGTCTGCTAGATCAACACGGTATAGATGAGGAAGTTCCTGTTACTGTCTGTTACTGTGTCTGCTAGATCAACATGGTATAGATGAGGAAGTTCCTGTTACTGTGTCTGCTAGATCAACATAGTACAGATGAGGAAGTTCCAGTTACTGTGTCTGCTAGATCAACATGGTATAGATGAGGAAGTTCCTGTTACTGTGTCTGCTAGATCAACATAGTATAGATGAGGAAGTTCCTGTTACTGTCTGTTACTGTGTCTGCTAGATCAACATGGTATAGATGAGGAAGTTCCTGTTACTGTGTCTGCTAGATCAACACGGTATAGATGAGGAAGTTACTGTTACTGTCTGTTACTGTGTCTGCTAGATCAACACGGTATAGATGAGGAAGTACCTGTTACTATGTCTGTTACTGTGTCTGCTAGATCAACATGGTATAGATGAGGAAGTTCCTGTTACTGTGTCTGCTAGATCAACATAGTATAGATGAGGAAGTTCCTGTTACTGTCTGTTACTGTGTCTGCTAGATCAACATGGTATAGATGAGGAAGTTCCTGTTACTGTGTCTGCTAGATCAACATGGTATAGATGAGGGAGTTCCTGTTACTGTGTCTGCTAGATCAACTTAGTATAGATGAGGAAGTTCCTGTTGCTGTCTGTTACTGTGTCTGCTAGTTCAACATGGTATAGATGAGGAGGTTCCTGTTACTGTCTGTTACTGTGTCAGCTAGATCAACATGGTATAGATGAGGAAGTTCCTGTTACTGTGTCTGCTATATCAACACGGTATAGATGAGGAAGTTCCTGTTACTGTGTCTGCTAGATCAACATAGTATAGATGAGGAAGTTCCTGTTACTGTGTCTGCTAGATCAACATAGTATAGATGAGGAAGTTCCTGTTACTGTGTCTGATAGATCAACATAGTATAGATGAGGAAGTTCCTGTTACTGTCTGTTACTGTGTCTGCTAGATCAACATGGTATAGATGAGGAAGTTCCTGTTACTGTGTCTGCTAGATCAACACGGTATAGATGAGGAAGGTCCTGTTACTGTCTGTTACTATGTCTGCTAGATCAACATGGTATAGATGAGGAAGTTCCTGTTACTGTGTCTGCTAGATCAACACGGTATAGATGAGGAAGTTCCTGTTACTGTCTGTTACTGTGTCTGCTAGATCAACATGGTATAGATGAGGAAGTTCCTGTTACTGTGTCTGCTAGATCAACATAGTACAGATGAGGAAGTTCCAGTTACTGTGTCTGCTAGATCAACATGGTATAGATGAGGAAGTTCCTGTTACTGTGTCTGCTAGATCAACATAGTATAGATGAGGAAGTTCCTGTTACTGTCTGTTACTGTGTCTGCTAGATCAACATGGTATAGATGAGGAAGTTCCTGTTACTGTGTCTGCTAGATCAACACGGTATAGATGAGGAAGGTCCTGTTACTGTCTGTTACTATGTCTGCTAGATCAACATGGTATAGATGAGGAAGTTCCTGTTACTGTGTCTGCTAGATCAACACGGTATAGATGAGGAAGTTCCTGTTACTGTCTGTTACTGTGTCTGCTAGATCAACATGGTATAGATGAGGAAGTTCCTGTTACTGTGTCTGCTAGATCAACATAGTATAGATGAGGAAGTTCCTGTTACTGTGTCTGCTAGATCAACACGGTATAGATGAGGAAGGTCCTGTTACTGTGTGTCTGCTAGATCAACATGGTATAGATGAGGAAGTTCCTGTTACTGTGTCTGCTAGATCAACACGGTATAGATGAGGAAGTTCCTGTTACTGTCTGTTACTGTGTCTGCTAGATCAACATGGTATAGATGAGGAAGTTCCTGTTACTGTGTCTGCTAGATCAACATAGTACAGATGAGGAAGTTCCACGGTTACTGTGTCTGCTAGATCAACATGGTATAGATGAGGAAGTTCCTGTTACTGTGTCTGCTAGATCAACATAGTATAGATGAGGAAGTTCCTGTTACTGTCTGTTACTGTGTCTGCTAGATCAACATGGTATAGATGAGGAAGTTCCTGTTACTGTGTCTGCTAGATCAACACGGTATAGATGAGGAAGTTCCTGTTACTGTCTGTTACTGTGTCTGCTAGATCAACACGGTATAGATGAGGAAGTACCTGTTACTCTGTCTGTTACTGTGTCTGCTAGATCAACATGGTATAGATGAGGAAGTTCCTGTTACTGTGTCTGCTAGATCAACATAGTATAGATGAGGAAGTTCCTGTTACTGTATGTTACTGTGTCTGCTAGATCAACATGGTATAGATGAGGAAGTTCCTGTTACTGTGTCTGCTAGATCAACATGGTATAGATGAGGGAGTTCCTGTTACTGTGTCTGCTAGATCAACTTAGTATAGATGAGGAAGTTCCTGTTACTGTGTCTGCTAGATCAACATAGTACAGATGAGGAAGTTCCAGTTACTGTGTCTGCTAGATCAACATGGTATAGATGAGGGAGTTCCTGTTACTGTGTCTGCTAGATCAACTTGGTATAGATGAGGAGGTTCCTGTTACTGTCTGTTACTGTGTCTGCTAGATCAACATGGTATAGATGAGGAAGTTCCTGTTACTGTGTCTGCTAGATCAACATAGTATAGATGAGGAAGTTCCTGTTACTGTGTCTGCTAGATCAACATAGTATAGATGAGGAAGTTCCTGTTACTGTGTCTGCTAAATCAACATCGTATAGATGACGAAGTTCCTGTTACTGTGTCTGCTAGATCAACACGGTATAGATGAGGAAGTTCCTGTTAATGTGTCTGCTAGATCAACATCGTATAGATGAGGAAGTTCTTGTTACTGTGTCTGCTAGATCAACATGGTATAGATGAGGAAGTTCCTGTTACTGTCTGTTACTGTGTCTGCTAGATCAACATGGTATAGATGAGGAAGTTCCTGTTACTGTGTCTGCTAGATCAACATAGTATAGATGAGGAAGTTCCTGTTACTGTCTGTTACTGTGTCTGCTAGATCAACATGGTATAGATGAGGAAGTTCCTGTTACTGTGTCTGCTAGATCAACACGGTATAGATGAGGAAGGTCCTGTTACTGTCTGTTACTATGTCTGCTAGATCAACATGGTATAGATGAGGAAGTTCCTGTTACTGTGTCTGCTAGATCAACATGGTATAGATGAGGAAGTTCCTGTTACTGTGTCTGCTAGATCAACATAGTATAGATGAGGAAGTTCCTGTTACTGTGTCTGCTAGATCAACATGGTATAGATGAGGGAGTTCCTGTTACTGTGTCTGCTAGATCAACACGGTATAGATGAGGAAGGTCCTGTTACTGTCTGTTACTATGTCTGCTAGATCAACATGGTATAGATGAGGAAGTTCCTGTTACTGTGTCTGCTAGATCAACACGCTATAGATGAGGAAGTTCCTGTTACTGTGTCTGCTAGATCAACATCGTATAGATGAGGAAGTTCCTGTTACTGTGTCTGCTAGATCAACATGGTATAGATGAGGGAGTTCCTGTTACTGTGTCTGCTAGATCAACTTGGTATAGATGAGGAAGTTCCTGTTACTGTCTGTTACTGTGTCTGCTAGTTCAACATGGTATAGATGAGGAGGTTCCTGTTACTGTCTGTTACTGTGTCTGCTAGATCAACATGGTATAGATGAGGAAGTTCCTGTTACTGTGTCTGCTAGATCAACACGGTATAGATGAGGAAGTTCCTGTTACTGTGTCTGCTAGATCAACATAGTATAGATGAGGAAGTTCCTGTTACTGTGTCTGCTAGATCAACATAGTATAGATGAGGAAGTTCCTGTTACTGTGTCTGCTAAATCAACATAGTATAGATGACGAAGTTCCTGTTACTGTGTCTGCTAGATCAACACGGTATAGATGAGGAAGTTCCTGTTAATGTGTCTGCTAGATCAACATCGTATAGATGAGGAAGTTCTTGTTACTGTGTCTGCTAGATCAACATGGTATAGATGAGGAAGTTCCTGTTACTGTCTGTTACTGTGTCTGCTAAATCAACATAGTATAGATGACGAAGTTCCTGTTACTGTGTCTGCTAGATCAACACGGTATAGATGAGGAAGTTCCTGTTAATGTGTCTGCTAGATCAACATCGTATAGATGAGGAAGTTCTTGTTACTGTGTCTGCTAGATCAACATGGTATAGATGAGGAAGTTCCTGTTACTGTCTGTTACTGTGTCTGCTAGATCAACATGGTATAGATGAGGAAGTTCCTGTTACTGTGTCTGCTAGATCAACATAGTATAGATGAGGAAGTTCCTGTTACTGTCTGTTACTGTGTCTGCTAGATCAACATGGTATAGATGAGGAAGTTCCTGTTACTGTGTCTGCTAGATCAACACGGTATAGATGAGGAAGGTCCTGTTACTGTCTGTTACTATGTCTGCTAGATCAACATGGTATAGATGAGGAAGTTCCTGTTACTGTGTCTGCTAGATCAACACGGTATAGATGAGGAAGTTCCTGTTACTGTGTCTGCTAGATCAACATAGTATAGATGAGGAAGTTCCTGTTACTGTGTCTGCTTGATCAACATGGTATAGATGAGGGAGTTCCTGTTACTGTGTCTGCTAGATCAACTTGGTATAGATGAGGAAGTTCCTGTTACTGTCTGTTACTGTGTCTGCTAGTTCAACATGGTATAGATGAGGAGGTTCCTGTTACTGTGTCTGCTAGATCAACATAGTATAGATGAGGAAGTTCCTGTTACTGTCTGTTACTGTGTCTGCTAGATCAACATGGTATAGATGAGGAAGTTCCTGTTGCTGTGTCTGCTAGATCAACACGGTATAGATGAGGAAGTTCCTGTTACTGTGTCTGCTAGATCAACATAGTATAGATGAGGAAGTTCCTGTTACTGTGTCTGCTAGATCAACATAGTATAGATGAGGAAGTTCCTGTTACTGTCTGTTACTGTGTCTGCTAGATCAACATGGTATAGATGAGGAAGTTCCTGTTACTGTGTCTGCTAGATCAACACGGTATAGATGAGGAAGGTCCTGTTACTGTCTGTTACTATGTCTGCTAGATCAACATGGTATAGATGAGGAAGTTCATGTTACTGTGTCTGCTAGATCAACACGGTATAGATGAGGAAGTTCCTGTTACTGTCTGTTACTGTGTCTGCTAGATCAACATGGTATAGATGAGGAAGTTCCTGTTACTGTGTCTGCTAGATCAACATAGTACAGATGAGGAAGTTCCAGTTACTGTGTCTGCTAGATCAACATGGTATAGATGAGGAAGTTCCTGTTACTGTGTCTGCTAGATCAACATAGTATAGATGAGGAAGTTCCTGTTACTGTCTGTTACTGTGTCTGCTAGATCAACATGGTATAGATGAGGAAGTTCCTGTTACTGTGTCTGCTAGATCAACACGGTATAGATGAGGAAGTTCCTGTTACTGTCTGTTACTGTGTCTGCTAGATCAACACGGTATAGATGAGGAAGTACCTGTTACTCTGTCTGTTACTGTGTCTGCTAGATCAACATGGTATAGATGAGGAAGTTCCTGTTACTGTGTCTGCTAGATCAACATAGTATAGATGAGGAAGTTCCTGTTACTGTCTGTTACTGTGTCTGCTAGATCAACATGGTATAGATGAGGAAGTTCCTGTTACTGTGTCTGCTAGATCAACATGGTATAGATGAGGAAGTTCCTGTTACTGTGTCTGCTAGATCAACATAGTATAGATGAGGAAGTTCCTGTTACTGTGTCTGCTAGATCAACATAGTATAGATGAGGAAGTTCCTGTTACTGTGTCTGCTAGATCAACACGGTATAGATGAGGAAGTTCCTGTTAATGTGTCTGCTAGATCAACATGGTATAGATGAGGAAGTTCTTGTTACTGTGTCTGCTAGATCAACATGGTATAGATGAGGAAGGTCCTGTTACTGTCTGTTACTGTGTCTGCTAGATCAACATGGTATAGATGAGGAAGGTCCTGTTACTGTGTCTGCTAGATCAACACGGTATAGATGAGGAAGTTCCTGTTACTGTGTCTGCTAGATCAACATGGTATAGATGAGGAAGTTCCTGTTACTGTGTCTGCTAGATCAACATGGTATAGATGAGGAAGTTCCTGTTACTGTCTGTTACTGTGTCTGCTAGATCAACATGGTATAGATGAGGAAGTTCCTGTTACTGTGTCTGCTAGATCAACATAGTATAGATGAGGAAGTTCCTGTTACTGTCTGTTACTGTGTCTGCTAGATCAACATGGTATAGATGAGGAAGTTCCTGTTACTGTGTCTGCTAGATCAACACGGTATAGATGAGGAAGGTCCTGTTACTGTCTGTTACTATGTCTGCTAGATCAACATGGTATAGATGAGGAAGTTCCTGTTACTGTGTCTGCTAGATCAACACGGTATAGATGAGGAAGTTCCTGTTACTGTGTCTGCTAGATCAACATAGTATAGATGAGGAAGTTCCTGTTACTGTGTCTGCTTGATCAACATGGTATAGATGAGGGAGTTCCTGTTACTGTGTCTGCTAGATCAACTTGGTATAGATGAGGAAGTTCCTGTTACTGTCTGTTACTGTGTCTGCTAGTTCAACATGGTATAGATGAGGAGGTTCCTGTTACTGTGTCTGCTAGATCAACATGGTATAGATGAGGAAGTTCCTGTTACTGTCTGTTACTGTGTCTGCTAGATCAACATGGTATAGATGAGGAAGTTCCTGTTGCTGTGTCTGCTAGATCAACATGGTATAGATGAGGAAGTTCCTGTTACTGTGTCTGCTAGATCAACATAGTATAGATGAGGAAGTTCCTGTTACTGTGTCTGCTAGATCAACATAGTATAGATGAGGAAGTTCCTGTTACTGTCTGTTACTGTGTCTGCTAGATCAACATGGTATAGATGAGGAAGTTCCTGTTACTGTGTCTGCTAGATCAACATGGTATAGATGAGGAAGGTCCTGTTACTGTCTGTTACTGTGTCTGCTAGATCAACATGGTATAGATGAGGAAGTTCCTGTTACTGTGTCTGCTAGATCAACACGGTATAGATGAGGAAGTTCCTGTTACTGTCTGTTACTGTGTCTGCTAGATCAACATGGTATAGATGAGGAAGTTCCTGTTACTGTGTCTGCTAGATCAACATAGTACAGATGAGGAAGTTCCAGTTACTGTGTCTGCTAGATCAACATGGTATAGATGAGGAAGTTCCTGTTACTGTGTCTGCTAGATCAACATGGTATAGATGAGGAAGTTCCTGTTACTGTCTGTTACTGTGTCTGCTAGATCAACATGGTATAGATGAGGAAGTTCCTGTTACTGTGTCTGCTAGATCAACACGGTATAGATGAGGAAGTTCCTGTTACTGTCTGTTACTGTGTCTGCTAGATCAACACGGTATAGATGAGGAAGTACCTGTCTGTTACTGTGTCTGCTAGATCAACATGGTATAGATGAGGAAGTTCCTGTTACTGTGTCTGCTAGATCAACATAGTATAGATGAGGAAGTTCCTGTTACTGTCTGTTACTGTGTCTGCTAGATCAACATGGTATAGATGAGGAAGTTCCTGTTACTGTGTCTGCTAGATCAACATGGTATAGATGAGGAAGTTCCTGTTACTGTGTCTGCTAGATCAACATAGTATAGATGAGGAAGTTCCTGTTACTGTGTCTGCTAGATCAACATAGTATAGATGAGGAAGTTCCAGTTACTGTGTCTGCTAGATCAACATGGTATAGATGAGGAAGTTCCTGTTACTGTCTGTTACTGTGTCTGCTAGATCAACATGGTATAGATGAGGAAGTTCCTGTTACTGTGTCTGCTAGATCAACACGGTATAGATGAGGAAGGTCCTGTTACTGTCTGTTACTATGTCTGCTAGATCAACATGGTATAGATGAGGAAGTTCCTGTTACTGTGTCTGCTAGATCAACACGGTATACTTGAGGAAGTTCCTGTTACTGTCTGTTACTGTGTCTGCTAGATCAACATGGTATAGATGAGGAAGTTCCTGTTACTGTGTCTGCTAGATCAACATAGTACAGATGAGGAAGTTCCTGTTACTGTGTCTGCTAAGATCAACATGGTATAGATGAGGAAGTTCCTGTTACTGTGTCTGCTAGATCAACACGGTATAGATGAGGAAGTTCCTGTTACTGTCTGTTACTGTGTCTGCTAGATCAACATGGTATAGATGAGGAAGTTCCTGTTACTGTGTCTGCTAGATCAACATAGTATAGATGAGGAAGTTCCTGTTACTGTGTCTGCTAGATCAACATGGTATAGATGAGGAAGTTCCTGTTAATGTGTCTGCTAGATCAACATCGTATAGATGAGGAAGTTCTTGTTACTGTGTCTGCTAGATCAACATGGTATAGATGAGGAAGTTCCTGTTACTGTCTGTTACTGTGTCTGCTAGATCAACATGGTATAGATGAGGAAGTTCCTGTTACTGTGTCTGCTAGATCAACATAGTATAGATGAGGAAGTTCCTGTTACTGTCTGTTACTGTGTCTGCTAGATCAACATGGTATAGATGAGGAAGTTCCTGTTACTGTGTCTGCTAGATCAACACGGTATAGATGAGGAAGGTCCTGTTACTGTCTGTTACTATGTCTGCTAGATCAACATGGTATAGATGAGGAAGTTCCTGTTACTGTGTCTGCTAGATCAACACGGTATAGATGAGGAAGTTCCTGTTACTGTGTCTGCTAGATCAACATAGTATAGATGAGGAAGTTCCTGTTACTGTGTCTGCTAGATCAACATGGTATAGATGAGGGAGTTCCTGTTACTGTGTCTGCTAGATCAACTTGTATAGATGAGGAAGTTCCTGTTACTGTCTGTTACTGTGTCTGCTAGATCAACATGGTATAGATGAGGAGGTTCCTGTTACTGTCTGTTACTGTGTCTGCTAGATCAACATGGTATAGATGAGGAAGTTCCTGTTGCTGTGTCTGCTAGATCAACACGGTATAGATGAGGAAGTTCCTGTTACTGTGTCTGCTAGATCAACATAGTATAGATGAGGAAGTTCCTGTTACTGTGTCTGCTAGATCAACATAGTATAGATGAGGAAGTTCCTGTTACTGTCTGTTACTGTGTCTGCTAGATCAACATGGTATAGATGAGGAAGTTCCTGTTACTGTGTCTGCTAGATCAACACGGTATAGATGAGGAAGGTCCTGTTACTGTCTGTTACTATGTCTGCTAGATCAACATGGTATAGATGAGGAAGTTCCTGTTACTGTGTCTGCTAGATCAACACGGTATAGATGAGGAAGTTCCTGTTACTGTCTGTTACTGTGTCTGCTAGATCAACATGGTATAGATGAGGAAGTTCCTGTTACTGTGTCTGCTAGATCAACATAGTACAGATGAGGAAGTTCCAGTTACTGTGTCTGCTAGATCAACATGGTATAGATGAGGAAGTTCCTGTTACTGTGTCTGCTAGATCAACATAGTATAGATGAGGAAGTTCCTGTTACTGTCTGTTACTGTGTCTGCTAGATCAACATGGTATAGATGAGGAAGTTCCTGTTACTGTGTCTGCTAGATCAACACGGTATAGATGAGGAAGTTCCTGTTACTGTCTGTTACTGTGTCTGCTAGATCAACACGGTATAGATGAGGAAGTACCTGTTACTATGTCTGTTACTGTGTCTGCTAGATCAACATGGTATAGATGAGGAAGTTCCTGTTACTGTGTCTGCTAGATCAACATAGTATAGATGAGGAGGTTCCTGTTACTGTCTGTTACTGTGTCTGCTAGATCAACATGGTATAGATGAGGAAGTTCCTGTTACTGTGTCTGCTAGATCAACATGGTATAGATGAGGGAGTTCCTGTTACTGTGTCTGCTAGATCAACTTAGTATAGATGAGGAAGTTCCTGTTGCTGTCTGTTACTGTGTCTGCTAGTTCAACATGGTATAGATGAGGAGGTTCCTGTTACTGTCTGTTACTGTGTCTGCTAGATCAACATGGTATAGATGAGGAAGTTCCTGTTACTGTGTCTGCTAGATCAACACGGTATAGATGAGGAAGTTCCTGTTACTGTGTCTGCTAGATCAACATAGTATAGATGAGGAAGTTCCTGTTACTGTGTCTGCTAGATCAACATAGTATAGATGAGGAAGTTCCTGTTACTGTGTCTGATAGATCAACATAGTATAGATGAGGAAGTTCCTGTTACTGTCTGTTACTGTGTCTGCTAGATCAACATGGTATAGATGAGGAAGTTCCTGTTACTGTGTCTGCTAGATCAACACGGTATAGATGAGGAAGGTCCTGTTACTGTCTGTTACTATGTCTGCTAGATCAACATGGTATAGATGAGGAAGTTCCTGTTACTGTGTCTGCTAGATCAACACGGTATAGATGAGGAAGTTCCTGTTACTGTCTGTTACTGTGTCTGCTAGATCAACATGGTATAGATGAGGAAGTTCCTGTTACTGTGTCTGCTAGATCAACATAGTACAGATGAGGAAGTTCCACTGTCTGTTACTGTGTCTGCTAGATCAACATGGTATAGATGAGGAAGTTCCTGTTACTGTGTCTGCTAGATCAACATAGTATAGATGAGGAAGTTCCTGTTACTGTCTGTTACTGTGTCTGCTAGATCAACATGGTATAGATGAGGAAGTTCCTGTTACTGTGTCTGCTAGATCAACACGGTATAGATGAGGAAGGTCCTGTTACTGTCTGTTACTGTGTCTGCTAGATCAACATGGTATAGATGAGGAAGTTCCTGTTACTGTGTCTGCTAGATCAACACGGTATAGATGAGGAAGTTCCTGTTACTGTCTGTTACTGTGTCTGCTAGATCAACATGGTATAGATGAGGAAGTTCCTGTTACTGTGTCTGCTAGATCAACATAGTATAGATGAGGAAGTTCCTACTGTCTGTTACTGTGTCTGCTAGATCAACATGGTATAGATGAGGAAGTTCCTGTTACTGTGTCTGCTAGATCAACATGGTATAGATGAGGAAGGTCCTGTTACTGTCTGTTACTGTGTCTGCTAGATCAACATGGTATAGATGAGGAAGTTCCTGTTACTGTGTCTGCTAGATCAACATGGTATAGATGAGGAAGTTCCTGTTACTGTGTCTGCTAGATCAACATGGTATAGATGAGGAAGTTCCTGTTACTGTCTGTTACTGTGTCTGCTAGATCAACATGGTATAGATGAGGAAGTTCCTGTTACTGTGTCTGCTAGATCAACATAGTATAGATGAGGAAGTTCCTGTTACTGTGTCTGCTAGATCAACATAGTATAGATGAGGAAGTTCCTGTTACTGTCTGTTACTGTGTCTGCTAGATCAACATGGTATAGATGAGGAAGTTCCTGTTACTGTGTCTGCTAGATCAACATAGTATAGATGAGGAAGGTCCTGTTACTGTCTGTTACTATGTCTGCTAGATCAACATGGTATAGATGAGGAAGTTCCTGTTACTGTGTCTGCTAGATCAACACGGTATAGATGAGGAAGTTCCTGTTACTGTCTGTTACTGTGTCTGCTAGATCAACATGGTATAGATGAGGAAGTTCCTCTTACTGTGTCTGCTAGATCAACATAGTACAGATGAGGAAGTTCCTGTTACTGTTTCTGCTAGATCAACATGGTATAGATGAGGAAGTTCCTGTTACTGTGTCTGCTAGATCAACATAGTATAGATGAGGAAGTTCCTGTTACTGTCTGTTACTGTGTCTGCTAGATCAACATGGTATAGATGAGGAAGTTCCTGTTACTGTGTCTGCTAGATCAACACGGTATAGATGAGGAAGGTCCTGTTACTGTCTGATGTCTGCTAGATCAACATGGTATAGATGAGGAAGTTCCTGTTACTGTGTCTGCTAGATCAACACGGTATAGATGAGGAAGTTCCTGTTACTGTCTGTTACTGTGTCTGCTAGATCAACATGGTATAGATGAGGAAGTTCCTGTTACTGTGTCTGCTAGATCAACATAGTATAGATGAGGAAGTTCCTGACGTCTGTTACTGTGTCTGCTAGATCAACATGGTATAGATGAGGAAGTTCCTGTTACTGTGTCTGCTAGATCAACACGGTATAGATGAGGAAGATCCTGTTACTGTCTGTTACTATGTCTGCTAGATCAACATGGTATAGATGAGGAAGTTCCTGTTACTGTGTCTGCTAGATCAACACGGTATAGATGAGGAAGTTCCTGTTACTGTGTCTGCTAGATCAACATAGTATAGATGAGGAAGTTCCTGTTACTGGACATGTCTGCTAGATCAACATGGTATAGATGAGGGAGTTCCTGTTACTGTGTCTGCTAGATCAACATGGTATAGATGAGGAGGTTCCTGTTACTGTCTGTTACTGTGTCTGCTAGATCAACATGGTATAGATGAGGAAGTTCCTGTTGCTGTGTCTGCTAGATCAACATGGTATAGATGAGGAAGTTCCTGTTACTGTGTCTGCTAGATCAACATAGTATAGATGAGGAAGTTCCTGTTACTGTGTCTGCTAGATCAACATAGTATAGATGAGGAAGTTCCTGTTACTGTCTGTTACTGTGTCTGCTAGATCAACATGGTATAGATGAGGAAGTTCCTGTTACTGTGTCTGCTAGATCAACACGGTATAGATGAGGAAGGTCCTGTTACTGTCTGTTACTATGTCTGCTAGATCAACATGGTATAGATGAGGAAGTTCCTGTTACTGTGTCTGCTAGATCAACACGGTATAGATGAGGAAGTTCCTGTTACTGTGTCTGCTAGATCAACATAGTATAGATGAGGAAGTTCCTGTTACTGTGTCTGCTAGATCAACATGGTATAGATGAGGGAGTTCCTGTTACTGTGTCTGCTAGATCAACTTGTATAGATGAGGAAGTTCCTGTTACTGTCTGTTACTGTGTCTGCTAGTTCAACATGGTATAGATGAGGAGGTTCCTGTTACTGTCTGTTACTGTGTCTGCTAGATCAACATGGTATAGATGAGGAAGTTCCTGTTGCTGTGTCTGCTAGATCAACACGGTATAGATGAGGAAGTTCCTGTTACTGTGTCTGCTAGATCAACATAGTATAGATGAGGAAGTTCCTGTTACTGTGTCTGCTAGATCAACATAGTATAGATGAGGAAGTTCCTGTTACTGTCTGTTACTGTGTCTGCTAGATCAACATGGTATAGATGAGGAAGTTCCTGTTACTGTGTCTGCTAGATCAACATGGTATAGATGAGGAAGGTCCTGTTACTGTCTGTTACTATGTCTGCTAGATCAACATGGTATAGATGAGGAAGTTCCTGTTACTGTGTCTGCTAGATCAACATGGTATAGATGAGGAAGTTCCTGTTACTGTCTGTTACTGTGTCTGCTAGATCAACATGGTATAGATGAGGAAGTTCCTGTTACTGTGTCTGCTAGATCAACATAGTACAGATGAGGAAGTTCCAGTTACTGTGTCTGCTAGATCAACATGGTATAGATGAGGAAGTTCCTGTTACTGTGTCTGCTAGATCAACATAGTATAGATGAGGAAGTTCCTGTTACTGTCTGTTACTGTGTCTGCTAGATCAACATGGTATAGATGAGGAAGTTCCTGTTACTGTGTCTGCTAGATCAACACGGTATAGATGAGGAAGTTCCTGTTACTGTCTGTTACTGTGTCTGCTAGATCAACACGGTATAGATGAGGAAGTACCTGTTACTATGTCTGTTACTGTGTCTGCTAGATCAACATGGTATAGATGAGGAAGTTCCTGTTACTGTGTCTGCTAGATCAACATGGTATAGATGAGGAGGTTCCTGTTACTGTCTGTTACTGTGTCTGCTAGATCAACATGGTATAGATGAGGAAGTTCCTGTTACTGTGTCTGCTAGATCAACATGGTATAGATGAGGGAGTTCCTGTTACTGTGTCTGCTAGATCAACTTAGTATAGATGAGGAAGTTCCTGTTGCTGTCTGTTACTGTGTCTGCTAGTTCAACATGGTATAGATGAGGAGGTTCCTGTTACTGTCTGTTACTGTGTATGCTAGATCAACATGGTATAGATGAGGAAGTTCCTGTTACTGTGTCTGCTAGATCAACACGGTATAGATGAGGAAGTTCCTGTTACTGTGTCTGCTAGATCAACATAGTATAGATGAGGAAGTTCCTGTTACTGTGTCTGCTAGATCAACATGGTATAGATGAGGAAGTTCCTGTTACTGTGTCTGATAGATCAACATAGTATAGATGAGGAAGTTCCTGTTACTGTCTGTTACTGTGTCTGCTAGATCAACATGGTATAGATGAGGAAGTTCCTGTTACTGTGTCTGCTAGATCAACACGGTATAGATGAGGAAGGTCCTGTTACTGTCTGTTACTATGTCTGCTAGATCAACATGGTATAGATGAGGAAGTTCCTGTTACTGTGTCTGCTAGATCAACACGGTATAGATGAGGAAGTTCCTGTTACTGTCTGTTACTGTGTCTGCTAGATCAACATGGTATAGATGAGGAAGTTCCTGTTACTGTGTCTGCTAGATCAACATAGTACAGATGAGGAAGTTCCAGTTACTGTGTCTGCTAGATCAACATGGTATAGATGAGGAAGTTCCTGTTACTGTGTCTGCTAGATCAACATAGTATAGATGAGGAAGTTCCTGTTACTGTCTGTTACTGTGTCTGCTAGATCAACATGGTATAGATGAGGAAGTTCCTGTTACTGTGTCTGCTAGATCAACATGGTATAGATGAGGAAGTTCCTGTTACTGTGTCTGCTAGATCAACACGGTATAGATGAGGAAGTTCCTGTTACTGTGTCTGCTAGATCAACACGGTATAGATGAGGAAGTTCCTGTTACTGTGTCTGCTAGATCAACACGGTATAGATGAGGAAGGTCCTGTTACTGTCTGTTACTATGTCTGCTAGATCAACATGGTATAGATGAGGAAGTTCCTGTTACTGTGTCTGCTAGATCAACACGGTATAGATGAGGAAGTTCCTGTTACTGTCTGTTACTGTGTCTGCTAGATCAACATGGTATAGATGAGGAAGTTCCTGTTACTGTGTCTGCTAGATCAACATGGTATAGATGAGGAAGTTCCTGTTACTGTCTGTTACTGTGTCTGCTAGATCAACATGGTATAGATGAGGAAGTTCCTGTTACTGTGTCTGCTAGATCAACACGGTATAGATGAGGAAGGTCCTGTTACTGTCTGTTACTGTGTCTGCTAGATCAACATGGTATAGATGAGGAAGTTCCTGTTACTGTGTCTGCTAGATCAACACGGTATAGATGAGGAAGTTCCTGTTACTGTGTCTGCTAGATCAACATAGTATAGATGAGGAAGTTCCTGTTACTGTGTCTGCTAGATCAACATGGTATAGATGAGGGAGTTCCTGTTACTGTGTCTGCTAGTTCAACATGGTATAGATGAGGAGGTTCCTGTTACTGTCTGTTACTGTGTCTGCTAGATCAACATGGTATAGATGAGGAAGTTCCTGTTACTGTGTCTGCTAGATCAACATAGTATAGATGAGGAAGTTCCTGTTACTGTGTCTGCTAGATCAACATAGTATAGATGAGGAAGTTCCTGTTACTGTCTGTTACTGTGTCTGCTAGATCAACATGGTATAGATGAGGAAGTTCCTGTTACTGTGTCTGCTAGATCAACACGGTATAGATGAGGAAGGTCCTGTTACTGTCTGTTACTATGTCTGCTAGATCAACATGGTATAGATGAGGAAGTTCCTGTTACTGTGTCTGCTAGATCAACACGGTATAGATGAGGAAGTTCCTGTTACTATCTGTTACTGTGTCTGCTAGATCAACATGGTATAGATGAGGAAGTTCCTGTTACAGTGTCTGCTAGATCAACATAGTACAGATGAGGAAGTTCCAGTTACTGTGTCTGCTAGATCAACATGGTATAGATGAGGAAGTTCCTGTTACTGTGTCTGCTAGATCAACATAGTATAGATGAGGAAGTTCCTGTTACTGTCTGTTACTGTGTCTGCTAGATCAACATGGTATAGATGAGGAAGTTCCTGTTACTGTGTCTGCTAGATCAACATGGTATAGATGAGGAAGTTCCTGTTACTGTCTGTTACTGTGTCTGCTAGATCAACACGGTATAGATGAGGAAGTACCTGTTACCTGTCTGTTACTGTGTCTGCTAGATCAACATGGTATAGATGAGGAAGTTCCTGTTACTGTGTCTGCTAGATCAACATAGTATAGATGAGGAAGTTCCTGTTACTGTCTGTTACTGTGTCTGCTAGATCAACATGGTATAGATGAGGAAGTTCCTGTTACTGTGTCTGCTAGATCAACATGGTATAGATGAGGGAGTTCCTGTTACTGTGTCTGCTAGATCAACTTAGTATAGATGAGGAAGTTCCTGTTGCTGTCTGTTACTGTGTCTGCTAGATCAACATGGTATAGATGAGGAGGTTCCTGTTACTGTCTGTTACTGTGTCTGCTAGATCAACATGGTATAGATGAGGAAGTTCCTGTTACTGTGTCTGCTAGATCAACACGGTATAGATGAGGAAGTTCCTGTTACTGTGTCTGCTAGATCAACACGGTATAGATGAGGAAGTTCCTGTTACTGTGTCTGCTAGATCAACATAGTATAGATGAGGAAGTTCCTGTTACTGTGTCTGATAGATCAACATGGTATAGATGAGGAAGTTCCTGTTACTGTCTGTTACTGTGTCTGCTAGATCAACATGGTATAGATGAGGAAGTTCCTGTTACTGTGTCTGCTAGATCAACACGGTATAGATGAGGAAGGTCCTGTTACTGTCTGTTACTGTGTCTGCTAGATCAACATGGTATAGATGAGGAAGTTCCTGTTACTGTGTCTGCTAGATCAACACGGTATAGATGAGGAAGTTCCTGTTACTGTCTGTTACTGTGTCTGCTAGATCAACATGGTATAGATGAGGAAGTTCCTGTTACTGTGTCTGCTAGATCAACATAGTACAGATGAGGAAGTTCCATGTTACTGTGTCTGCTAGATCAACATGGTATAGATGAGGAAGTTCCTGTTACTGTGTCTGCTAGATCAACATAGTATAGATGAGGAAGTTCCTGTTACTGTCTGTTACTGTGTCTGCTAGATCAACATGGTATAGATGAGGAAGTTCCTGTTACTGTGTCTGCTAAATCAACATGGTATAGATGAGGAAGGTCCTGTTACTGTCTGTTACTGTGTCTGCTAGATCAACATGGTATAGATGAGGAAGTTCCTGTTACTGTGTCTGCTAGATCAACACGGTATAGATGAGGAAGTTCCTGTTACTGTGTCTGCTAGATCAACTTGGTATAGATGAGGAAGTTCCTGTTACTGTGTCTGCTAGATCAACATGGTATAGATGATGGAGTTCCTGTTACTGTGTCTGCTAGATCAACTTGTATAGATGAGGAAGTTCCTGTTACTGTCTGTTACTGTGTCTGCTAGATCAACATGGTATAGATGAGGAGGTTCCTGTTACTGTCTGTTACTGTGTCTGCTAGATCAACATGGTATAGATGAGGAAGTTCCTGTTGCTGTGTCTGCTAGATCAACACGGTATAGATGAGGAAGTTCCTGTTACTGTGTCTGCTAGATCAACATGGTATAGATGAGGAAGTTCCTGTTACTGTGTCTGCTAGATCAACATAGTATAGATGAGGAAGTTCCTGTTACTGTCTGTTACTGTGTCTGCTAGATCAACATGGTATAGATGAGGAAGTTCCTGTTACTGTGTCTGCTAGATCAACACGGTATAGATGAGGAAGTTCCTGTTACTGTCTGTTACTATGTCTGCTAGATCAACATGGTATAGATGAGGAAGTTCCTGTTACTGTGTCTGCTAGATCAACACGGTATAGATGAGGAAGTTCCTGTTACTGTCTGTTACTGTGTCTGCTAGATCAACATGGTATAGATGAGGAAGTTCCTGTTACTGTGTCTGCTAGATCAACATAGTATAGATGAGGAAGTTCCTGTTACTGTGTCTGCTAGATCAACATGGTATAGATGAGGAAGTTCCTGTTACTGTGTCTGCTAGATCAACATGGTATAGATGAGGAAGTTCCTGTTACTGTCTGTTACTGTGTCTGCTAGATCAACATGGTATAGATGAGGAAGTTCCTGTTACTGTGTCTGCTAGATCAACACGGTATAGATGAGGAAGTTCCTGTTACTGTCTGTTACTGTGTCTGCTAGATCAACACGGTATAGATGAGGAAGTACCTGTTACTCTGTCTGTTACTGTGTCTGCTAGATCAACATGGTATAGATGAGGAAGTTCCTGTTACTGTGTCTGCTAGATCAACATAGTATAGATGAGGAAGTTCCTGTTACTGTCTGTTACTGTGTCTGCTAGATCAACATGGTATAGATGAGGAAGTTCCTGTTACTGTGTCTGCTAGATCAACATGGTATAGATGAGGGAGTTCCTGTTACTGTGTCTGCTAGATCAACTTGGTATAGATGAGGAAGTTCCTGTTGCTGTCTGTTACTGTGTCTGCTAGTTCAACATGGTATAGATGAGGAGGTTCCTGTTACTGTCTGTTACTGTGTCTGCTAGATCAACATGGTATAGATGAGGAAGTTCCTGTTACTGTGTCTGCTAGATCAACACGGTATAGATGAGGAAGTTCCTGTTACTGTGTCTGCTAGATCAACATAGTATAGATGAGGAAGTTCCTGTTACTGTGTCTGCTAGATCAACATAGTATAGATGAGGAAGTTCCTGTTACTGTGTCTGATAGATCAACATAGTATAGATGAGGAAGTTCCTGTTACTGTCTGTTACTGTGTCTGCTAGATCAACATGGTATAGATGAGGAAGTTCCTGTTACTGTGTCTGCTAGATCAACACGGTATAGATGAGGAAGGTCCTGTTACTGTCTGTTACTATGTCTGCTAGATCAACATGGTATAGATGAGGAAGTTCCTGTTACTGTGTCTGCTAGATCAACACGGTATAGATGAGGAAGTTCCTGTTACTGTCTGTTACTGTGTCTGCTAGATCAACATGGTATAGATGAGGAAGTTCCTGTTACTGTGTCTGCTAGATCAACATAGTACAGATGAGGAAGTTCCAGTTACTGTGTCTGCTAGATCAACATGGTATAGATGAGGAAGTTCCTGTTACTGTGTCTGCTAGATCAACATAGTATAGATGAGGGAGTTCCTGTTACTGTCTGTTACTGTGTCTGCTAGATCAACATGGTATAGATGAGGAAGTTCCTGTTACTGTGTCTGCTAGATCAACATGGTATAGATGAGGAAGGTCCTGTTACTGTCTGTTACTCTGTCTGCTAGATCAACATGGTATAGATGAGGAAGTTCCTGTTACTGTGTCTGCTAGATCAACACGGTATAGATGAGGAAGTTCCTGTTACTGTCTGTTACTGTGTCTGCTAGATCAACATGGTATAGATGAGGAAGTTCCTGTTACTGTGTCTGCTAGATCAACATAGTACAGATGAGGAAGTTCCTGTTACTGTGTCTGCAAGATCAACATGGTATAGATGAGGAAGTTCCTGTTACTGTCTGTTACTGTGTCTGCTAGATCAACATGGTATAGATGAGGAGGTTCCTGTTACTGTCTGTTACGGTGTCTGCTAGATCAACATGGTATAGATGAGGAAGTTCCTGTTACTGTGTCTGCTAGATCAACATGGTATAGATGAGGAAGTTCCTGTTACTGTCTGTTACTGTGTCTGCTAGATCAACATGGTATAGATGAGGAAGTTCCTGTTACTGTGTCTGCTAGATCAACATAGTACAGATGAGGAAGTTCCTGTTACTGTGTCTGCTAGATCAACATAGTATAGATGAGGAAGTTCCTGTTACTGTGTCTGCTAGATCAACATGGTATAGATGAGGAAGTTCCTGTTACTGTGTCTGCTAGATCAACATGGTATAGATGAGGAAGTTCCTGTTACTGTGTCTGCTAGATCAACATGGTATAGATGAGGAAGTTCCTGTTACTGTGTCTGCTAGATCAACATGGTATAGATGAGGAAGTTCCTGTTACTGTCTGTTACTGTGTCTGCTAGATCAACATGGTATAGATGAGGAAGTTCCTGTTACTGTGTCTGCTAGATCAACACGGTATAGATGAGGAAGGTCCTGTTACTGTCTGTTACTATGTCTGCTAGATCAACATGGTATAGATGAGGAAGTTCCTGTTACTGTGTCTGCTAGATCAACACGGTATAGATGAGGAAGTTCCTGTTACTGTGTCTGCTAGATCAACATAGTATAGATGAGGAAGTTCCTGTTACTGTCTGTTACTGTGTCTGCTAGATCAACATGGTATAGATGAGGAGGTTCCTGTTACTGTCTGTTACTGTGTCTGCTAGATCAACATAGTATAGATGAGGAAGTTCCTGTTACTGTGTCTGCTAGATCAACATGGTATAGATGAGGAAGTTCCTGTTACTGTGTCTGCTAGATCAACATAGTATAGATGAGGAAGTTCCTGTTACTGTGTCTGCTAGATCAACATGGTATAGATGAGGAAGTTCCTGTTACTGTGTCTGCTAGATCAACATGGTATAGATGAGGAAGTTCCTGTTACTGTGTCTGCTAGATCAACATAGTATAGATGAGGTAGGTCCTGTTACTGTCTGTTACTATGTCTGCTAGATCAACATGGTATAGATGAGGAAGTTCCTGTTACTGTGTCTGCTAGATCAACACGGTATAGATGAGGAAGTTCCTGTTACTGTCTGTTACTGTGTCTGCTAGATCAACATGGTATAGATGAGGAAGTTCCTGTTACTGTGTCTGCTATATCAACATGGTATAGATGAGGAAGTTCCTGTTACTGTGTCTGCTAGATCAACATAGTATAGATGAGGAAGTTCCTGTTACTGTGTCTGCAAGATCAACATAGTATAGATGAGGAAGTTCCTGTTACTGTGTCTGCTAGATCAACATAGTATAGATGAGGAAGTTCCTGTTACTGTGTCTGCTAGATCAACATGGTATAGATGAGGAAGTTCCTGTTACTGTCTGTTACTGTGTGAACTAGATCAACATAGTATAGATCAGGAAGTTCCTGTTACTGTGTCTGCTAGATCAACATGGTATAGATGAGGAAGGTCCTGTTACTGTCTGTTACTGTGTCTGCTAGATCAACATGGTATAGATGAGGAAGTTCCTGTTACTGTGTCTGCTAGATCAACATGGTATAGATGAGGAAGTTCCTGTTACTGTGTCTGCTAGATCAACATAGTATAGATGAGGAAGTTCCTGTTACTGTTTCTGCTAGATCAACATGGTATAGATGAGGAAGTTCCTGTTACTGTGTCTGCTAGATCAACATAGTATAGATGAGGAAGGTCCTGTTACTGTCTGTTACTATGTCTGCTAGATCAACATGGTATAGATGAGGAAGTTCCTGTTACTGTGTCTGCTAGATCAACACAGTATAGATGAGGAAGTTCCTGTTACTGTGTCTGCTAGATCAACATAGTATAGATGAGGAAGTTCCTGTTACTGTTTCTGCTAGATCAACATGGTATAGATGAGGAAGTTCCTGTTACTGTGTCTGCTAGATCAACATAGTATAGATGAGGAAGGTCCTGTTACTGTCTGTTACTATGTCTGCTAGATCAACATGGTATAGATGAGGAAGTTCCTGTTACTGTCTGTTACTGTGTCTGCTAGATCAACATGGTATAGATGAGGAAGTTCCTGTTACTGTGTCTGCTATATCAACATGGTATAGATGAGGAAGTTCCTGTTACTGTGTCTTCTAGATCAACATAGTACAGATGAGGAAGTTCCTGTTACTGTGTCTGCTAGATCAACATAGTATAGATGAGGAAGTTCCTGTTACTGTGTCTGCTAGATCAACATGGTATAGATGAGGAAGTTCCTGTTACTGTCTGTTACTGTGTCAACTAGATCAACATAGTATAGATCAGGAAGTTCCTGTTACTGTGTCTGCTAGATCAACATGGTATAGATGAGGAAGTTCCTGTTACTGTGTCTACTAGATCAACATGGTATAGATGAGGGAGTTCCTGTTACTGTGTCTGCTAGATCAACATGGTATTGATTAGGAAGTTCCTGTTACTGTCTGTTACTGTGTCTGCTAGATCAACACGGTATAGATGAGGAAGTACCTGTTACTCTGTCTGTTACTGTGTCTGCCAGATCAATACAGTATAGATGAGGAAGTTCCTGTTACTGTCTGTTACTGTGTCTGCTTGATCAACATGGTATAGATGAGGAAGTTCCTGTTACTGTGTCTGCTAGATCAACATGGTATAGATGAGGAAGTGCCTGTTACTGTGTCTGCTAGATCAACATGGTATAGATCAGGAAGTTCCTGTTACTCTCTGTTACTGTGTCTGCTAGATCAACACGGTATAGATGAGGAAGTTCCTGTTACTGTGTCTGCTAGATCAACATGGTATAGATGAAGAAGGTCCTGTTACTGTCTGTTACTATGTCTGCTAGATCAACATGGTATAGATGAGGAAGTTCCTGTTACTGTGTCTGCTAGATCAACACGGTATAGATGAGGAAGTTCCTGTTACTGTCTGTTACTGTGTCTGCTAGATCAACATGGTATAGATGAGGAAGTTCCTGTTACTGTGTCTGCTAGATCAACATAGTACAGATGAGGAAGTTCCTGTTACTGTGTCTGCTAGATCAACATAGTATAGATGAGGAAGTTCCTGTTACTGTGTCTGCTAGATCAACACGGTATAGATGAGGAAGGTCCTGTTACTGTCTGTTACTATGTCTGCTAGATCAACATGGTATAGATGAGGAGGTTCCTGTTACTGTGTCTGCTATATCATCATTGTATAGATGAGGAAGTTCCTGTTACTGTGTCTGCTAGATCAACATAGTACAGATGACGAAGTTCCTGTTACTGTGTCTGCAAGATCAACATAGTATAGATGAGGAAGTTCCTGTTACTGTGTCTGCTAGATCAACATAGTATAGATGACGAAGTTCCTGTTTTTGTGTCTGCTAGATCAACACGGTATAGATGAGGAAGTTCCTGTTAATGTGTCTGCTAGATCAACATGGTATAGATGAGGAAGTTCTTGTTACTGTGTCTGCTAGATCAACATGGTATAGATGAGGAAGTTCCTGTTACTGTCTGTTACTGTGTCTGCTAGATCAACATGGTATAGATGAGGAAGTTCCTGTTACTGTGTCTGCTAGATCAACATAGTATAGATGAGGAAGTTCCTGTTACTGTCTGTTACTGTGTCTGCTAGATCAACATGGTATAGATGAGGAAGTTCCTGTTACTGTGTCTGCTAGATCAACACGGTATAGATGAGGAAGGTCCTGTTACTGTCTGTTATATGTCTGCTAGATCAACATGGTATAGATGAGGAAGTTCCTGTTACTGTGTCTGCTAGATCAACACGGTATAGATGAGGAAGTTCCTGTTACCGTGTCTGCTAGATCAACATAGTATAGATGAGGAAGTTCCTGTTACTGTGTCTGCTAGATCAACATGGTATAGATGAGGGAGTTCCTGTTACTGTGTCTGCTAGATCAACTTGGTATAGATGAGGAAGTTCCTGTTACTGTCTGTTACTGTGTCTGCTAGTTCAACATGGTATAGATGAGGAGGTTCCTGTTACTGTCTGTTACTGTGTCTGCTAGATCAACATGGTATAGATTAGGAAGTTCCTGTTACTGTGTCTGCTAGATCAACACGGTATAGATGAGGAAGTTCCTGTTACTGTGTCTGCTAGATCAACATAGTATAGATGAGGAAGTTCCTGTTACTGTGTCTGCTAGATCAACTTGGTATTGATGAGGAAGTTCCTGTTACTGTCTGTTACTGTGTCTGCTAGATCCCCACGGTATAGATTAGGAAGTACCTGTTACTCTGTCTGTTACTGTGTCTGCCAGATCAACACGGTATAGATGAGGAAGGTCCTGTTACTGTCTGTTACTATGTCTGCTAGATCAACATGGTATAGATGAGGAAGGTCCTGTTACTGTGTCTGCTAGATCAACACGGTATAGATGAGGAAGTTCCTGTTACTGTCTGTTACTGTGTCTGCTAGATCAACATGGTATAGATGAGGAAGTTCCTGTTACTGTGTCTGGTAAATCAACATAGTACAGATGAGGAAGTTCCTGTTACTGTGTCTGCTAGATCAACATAGTATAGATGAGGAAGTTCCTGTTACTGTGTCTGCTAGATCAACACGGTATAGATGAGGAAGTTCCTGTTACTGTGTCTGCTAGATCAACACGGTATAGATCAGGAAGGTCCTGTTACTGTCTGTTACTATGTCTGCTAGATCAACATGGTATAGATGAGGAAGGTCCTGTTACTGTGTCTGCTAGATCAACACGGTATAGATGAGGAAGTTCCTATTACTGTCTGTTACTGTGTCTGCTAGATCAACATGGTATAGATGAGGAAGTTCCTGTTATTGTGTCTGGTAAATCAACATAGTACAGATGAGGAAGTTCCTGTTACTGTGTCTGCTAGATCAACATAGTATAGATGAGGAAGTTCCTGTTACTGTGTCTGCTAGATCAACACGGTATAGATGAGGAAGTTCCTGTTACTGTGTCTGCTAGATCAACATGGTATAGATGAGGAAGTTCCTGTTACTGTGTCTGCTAGATCAACATGGTATAGATGAGGAAGTTCCTGTTACTGTCTGTTACTGTGTCTGCTAGATCAACATGGTATAGATGAGGAAGTTCCTGTTACTGTGTCTGCTAGATCAACATGGTATAGATGAGGAAGTTCCTGTTACTGTCTGTTACTGTGTCTGCTAGATCAACATGGTATAGATGAGGAAGTTCCTGTTACCGTGTCTGCTAGATCAACATAGTATAGATGAGGAAGTTCCTGTTACTGTCTGTTACTGTGTCTGCTAGATCAACATGGTATAGATGAGGAAGTTCCTGTTACTGTGTCTGCTAGATCAACACGGTATAGATGAGGAAGTTCCTGTTACTGTCTGTTACTATGTCTGCTAGATCAACATGGTATAGATGAGGATGTTCCTGTTACTGTGTCTGCTAGATCAACACGGTATAGATGAGGAAGTTCCTGTTACTGTCTGTTACTGTGTCTGCTAGATCAACATGGTATAGATGAGGAAGTTCCTGTTACTGTGTCTGCTAGATCAACATAGTACAGATGAGGAAGTTCCTGTTACTGTGTCTGCAAGATCAACATAGTATAGATGAGGAAGTTCCTGTTACTGTGTCTGCTATATCAACATTGTATACATGAAGAAGTTCCTGTTACTGTGTCTGCTAGATCAACATAGTACAGATGAGGAAGTTCCTGTTACTGTGTCTGCAAGATCAACATAGTATAGATGAGGAAGTTCCTGTTACTGTGTCTGCTAGATCAAAATAGTATAGATGACGAAGTTCCTGTTACTGTGTCTGCTAGATCAAAACGGTATAGATGAGGAAGGTCCTGTTAATGTGTCTGCTAGATCAACATGGTATAGATGAGGAAGTTCTTGTTACTGTGTCTGCTAGATCAACATGGTATAGATGAGGAAGTTCCTGTTACTGTGTCTGCTAGATCAACATAGTATAGATGAGGAAGTTCCTGTTACTGTCTGTTACTGTGTCTGCTAGATCAACATGGTATAGATGAGGAAGTTCCTGTTACTGTGTCTGCTAGATCAACACGGTATAGATGAGGGAGGTCCTGTTACTGTCTGTTACTATGTCTGCTAGATCAACATGGTATAGATGAGGAAGTTCCTGTTACTGTGTCTGCTAGATCAACATGGTATAGATGAGGAAGTTCTGCTGTTACTGTGTCTGCTAGATCAACACGGTATAGATGAGGAAGTACCTGATCTGTCTGTTACTGTGTCTTCTAGATCAACACAGTATAGATGAGGAAGTTCCTGTTACTGTCTGTTACTGTGTCTGCTAGATCAACATGGTATAGATGAGGAAGTTCCTGTTACTGTGTCTGCTAGATCAACACGGTATAGATGAGGAAGGTCCTGTTACTGTCTGTTACTATGTCTGCTAGATCAACATGGTATAGATGAGGAAGGTCCTGTTACTGTGTCTGCTAGATCAACACGGTATAGATGAGGAAGTTCCTGTTACTGTCTGTTACTGTGTCTGCTAGATCAACATGGTATAGATGAGGAAGTTCCTGTTACTGTGTCTGCTAGATCAACACGGTATAGATGAGGAAGTTCCTGTTACTGTCTGTTACTGTGTCTGCTAGATCAACATGGTATAGATGAGGAAGTTCCTGTTACTGTGTCTGCTAGATCAACATAGTATAGATGAGGAAGTTCCTGTTACTGTCTGTTACTGTGTCTGCTAGATCAACATGGTATAGATGAGGAAGTTCCTGTTTCTGTGTCTGCTAGATCAACATGGTATAGATGAGGAAGTTCCTGTTACTGTGTCTGCTAGATCAACATAGTATAGATGAGGAAGGTCCTGTTACTGTCTGTTACTGTGTCTGCTAGATCAACATGGTATAAATGAGGAAGTTCCTGTTACTGTGTCTACTAGATCAACACGGTATAGATGAGGAAGGTCATGTTACTGTCTGTTACTATGTCTGCTAGATCAACATGGTATAGATGAGGAAGTTCCTGTTACTGTGTCTGCTAGATCAACACGGTATAGATGAGGAAGTTCCTGTTACTGTGTCTGCTAGATCAACATGGTATAGATGAGGAAGTTCCTGTTACTGTGTCTGCTAGATCAACATGGTATAGATGAGGGAGTTCCTGTTACTGTGTCTGCTAGATCAACTTGGTATAGATGAGGAAGTTCCTGTGACTGTCTGTTACTGTGTCTGCTAGTTCAACATGGTATAGATGAGGAGGTTCCTGTTACTGTCTTTTACTGTGTCTGCTAGATCAACATGGTATAGATGAGGAAGTTCCTGTTACTGTGTCTGCTAGATCAACACGGTATAGATGAGGAAGTTCCTGTTACTGTCTCTGCTAGATCAACATAGTATAGATGAGGAAGTTCCTGTTACTGTGTCTGCTAGATCAACTTGGTATTGATGAGGAAGTTCCTGTTACTGTCTGTTACTGTGTCTGCTAGATCAACATAGTACAGATGAGGAAGTTCCTGTTACTGTGTCTGCTAGATCAACATATTATAGATGAGGAAGTTCCTGTTACTGTGTCTGCTAGATCAACATGGTATAGATGAGGAAGTTCCTGTTACTGTGTCTGCTAGATCAACATGGTATAGATGAGGAAGTTCCTGTTACTGTGTCTGCTAGATCAACATGGTATAGATGAGGAAGTTCCTGTTACTGTCTGTTACTGTGTCTGCTAGATCAACATGGTATAGATGAGGAAGTTCCTGTTACTGTGTCTGCAGATCAACACGGTATAGATGAGGAAGTTCCTGTTACCGTGTCTGCTAGATCAACATAGTATAGATGAGGAAGTTCCTGTTACTGTGTCTGCTAGATCAACATGGTATAGATGAGGAAGTTCCTGTTACTGTGTCTGCTAGATCAACACGGTATAGATGAGGAAGTTCCTGTTACCGTGTCTGCTAGATCAACATAGTATAGATGAGGAAGTTCCTGTTACTGTGTCTGCTAGATCAACATGGTATAGATGAGGGAGTTCCTGTTACTGTGTCTGCTAGATCAACTTGGTATAGATGAGGAAGTTCCTGTTACTGTCTGTTACTGTGTCTGCTAGTTCAACATGGTATAGATGAGGAGGTTCCTGTTACTGTCTGTTACTGTGTCTGCTAGATCAACATGGCATAGATGAGGAAGTTCCTGTTACTGTGTCTGCTAGATCAACACGGTATAGATGAGGAAGTTCCTGTTACTGTGTCTGCTAGATCAACATAGTATAGATGAGGAAGTTCCTGTTACTGTGTCTGCTAGATCAACATGGTATAGATGAGGAAGTTCCTGTTACTGTCTGTTACTGTGTCTGCTAGATCAACACGGTATAGATGAGGAAGTTCCTGTTACTGTGTCTGCTAGATCAACATGGTATAGATGAGGAAGTTCCTGTTACTGTGTCTGCTAGATCAACATGGTATAGATGAGGAAGTTCCTGTTACTGTGTCTGCTAGATCAACATGGTATAGATGAGGAAGTTCCTGTTACTGTCTGTTACTGTGTCTGCTAGATCAACATGGTATAGATGAGGAAGTTCCTGTTACTGTGTCTGCTAGATCAACATAGTATAGATGAGGAAGTTCCTGTTACTGTCTGTTACTGTGTCTGCTAGATCAACATGGTATAGATGAGGAAGTTCCTGTTACTGTGTCTGCTAGATCAACATGGTATAGATGAGGAAGGTCCTGTTACTGTCTGTTACTATGTCTGCTAGATCAACATGGTATAGATGAGGAAGTTCCTGTTACTGTGTCTGCTAGATCAACACGGTATAGATGAGGAAGTTCCTGTTACTGTCTGTTACTGTGTCTGCTAGATCAACATGGTATAGATGAGGAAGTTCCTGTTACTGTGTCTGCTAGATCAACATGGTACAGATGAGGAAGTTCCTGTTACTGTGTCTGCTAGATCAACATAGTATAGATGAGGAAGTTCCTGTTACTGTGTCTGCGAAATAAACATTGTATAGATGAGGAAGTTCCTGTTACTGTGTCTGCTAGATCAACATAGTACAGATGAGGAAGTTCCTGTTACTGTGTCTGCTAGATCAACATAGTATAGATGAGGAAGTTCCTGTTACTGTGTCTGCTAGATCAACATAGTATAGATGACGAAGTTCCTGTTACTGTGTCTGCTAGATCAACACGGTATAGATGAGGAAGTTCCTGTTAATGTGTCTGCTAGATCAACATGGTATAGATGAGGAAGTTCTTGTTACTGTGTCTGCTAGATCAACATGGTATAGATGAGGAAGTTCCTGTTACTGTCTGTTACTGTGTCTGCTAGATCAACATGGTATAGATGAGGAAGGTCCTGTTACTGTGTCTGCTAGATCAACACGGTATAGATGAGGAAGTTCCTGTTACTGTCTGTTACTGTGTCTGCTAGATCAACATGGTATAGATGAGGAAGTTCCTGTTACTGTGTCTGCTAGATCAACACGGTATAGATGAGGAAGTTCCTGTTACTGTGTCTGCTAGATCAACATAGTATAGATGAGGAAGTTCCTGTTACTGTGTCTGCTAGATCAACATGGTATAGATGAGGGAGTTCCTGTTACTGTGTCTGCTAGATCAACATGGTATAGATGAGGAAGTTCCTATGTCTGTTACTGTGTCTGCTAGTTCAACATGGTATAGATGAGGAGGTTCCTGTTACTGTCTGTTACTGTGTCTGCTAGATCAACATGGTATAGATGAGGAAGTTCCTGTTACTGTGTCTGCTAGATCAACACGGTATAGATGAGGAAGTTCCTGTTACTGTGTCTGCTAGATCAACATAGTATAGATGAGGAAGTTCCTGTTACTGTGTCTGCTAGATCAACTTGGTATTGATGAGGAAGTTCCTGTTACTGTCTATTACTGTGTCTGCTAGATCAACACGGTATAGATGAGGAAGTACCTGTTACTCTGTCTGTTACTGTGTCTTCCAGATCAACACAGTATAGATGAGGAAGTTCCTGTTACTGTCTGTTACTGTGTCTGCTAGATCAACATGGTATAGATGAGGCAGTTCCTGTTACTGTGTCTGCTAGATCAACACGGTATAGATGAGGAAGGTCCTGTTACTGTCTGTTACTATGTCTGCTAGATCAACATGGTATAGATGAGGAAGGTCCTGTTACTGTGTCTGCTAGATCAACACGGTATAGATGAGGAAGTTCCTGTTACTGTCTGTTACTGTGTCTGCTAGATCAACATGGTATAGATGAGGAAGTTCCTGTTACTGTGTCTGCTAGATCAACACGGTATAGATGTGGAAGTTCCTGTTACTGTCTGTTACTGTGTCTGCTAGATCAACATGGTATAGATGAGGAAGTTCCTGTTACTGTGTCTGCTAGATCAACATAGTATAGATGAGGAAGTTCCTGTTACTGTCTGTTACTGTGTCTGCTAGATCAACATGGTATAGATGAGGAAGTTCCTGTTTCTGTGTCTGCTAAATCAACATGGTATAGATGAGGAAGTTCCTGTTACTGTGTCTGCTAGATCAACATAGTATAGATGAGGAAGGTCCTGTTACTGTCTGTTACTGTGTCTGCTAGATCAACATGGTATAGATGAGGAAGTTCCTGTTACTGTGTCTGCTAGATCAACACGGTATAGATGAGGAAGGTCATGTTACTGTCTGTTACTATGTCTGCTAGATCAACATGGTATAGATGAGGAAGTTCCTGTTACTGTGTCTGCTAGATCAACACGGTATAGATGAGGAAGTTCCTGTTACTGTGTCTGCTAGATCAACATAGTATAGATGAGGAAGTTCCTGTTACTGTGTCTGCTAGATCAACATGGTATAGATGAGGGAGTTCCTGTTACTGTGTCTGCTAGATCAACATGGTATAGATGAGGAAGTTCCTGGACTGTCTGTTACTGTGTCTGCTAGATCAACATGGTATAGATGAGGAGGTTCCTGTTACTGTCTGTTACTGTGTCTGCTAGATCAACATGGTATAGATGAGGAAGTTCCTGTTACTGTGTCTGCTAGATCAACATGGTATAGATGAGGAAGTTCCTGTTACTGTGTCTGCTAGATCAACATAGTATAGATGAGGAAGTTCCTGTTACTGTGTCTGCTAGATCAACTTGGTATTGATGAGGAAGTTCCTGTTACTGTCTGTTACTGTGTCTGCTAGATCAACACGGTATAGATGAGGAAGTACCTGTTACTCTGTCTGTTACTGTGTCTTCTAGATCAACACAGTATAGATGAGGAAGTTCCTGTTACTGTCTGTTACTGTGTCTGCTAGATCAACATGGTATAGATGAGGAAGTTCCTGTTACTGTGTCTGCTAGATCAACACGGTATAGATGAGGAAGGTCCTGTTACTGTCTGTTACTGTGTCTGCTAGATCAACATGGTATAGATGAGGAAGGTCCTGTTACTGTGTCTGCTAGATCAACACGGTATAGATGAGGAAGTTCCTGTTACTGTCTGTTACTGTGTCTGCTAGATCAACATGGTATAGATGAGGAAGTTCCTGTTACTGTGTCTGCTAGATCAACACGGTATAGATGAGGAAGTTCCTGTTACTGTCTGTTACTGTGTCTGCTAGATCAACATGGTATAGATGAGGAAGTTCCTGTTACTGTGTCTGCTAGATCAACATAGTATAGATGAGGAAGTTCCTGTTACTGTCTGTTACTGTGTCTGCTAGATCAACATGGTATAGATGAGGAAGTTCCTGTTTCTGTGTCTGCTAAATCAACATGGTATAGATGAGGAAGTTCCTGTTACTGTGTCTGCTAGATCAACATAGTATAGATGAGGAAGTTCCTGTTACTGTCTGTTACTGTGTCTGCTAGATCAACATGGTATAGATGAGGAAGTTCCTGTTACTGTGTCTGCTAGATCAACACGGTATAGATGAGGAAGGTCATGTTACTGTCTGTTACTATGTCTGCTAGATCAACATGGTATAGATGAGGAAGTTCCTGTTACTGTGTCTGCTAGATCAACACGGTATAGATGAGGAAGTTCCTGTTACTGTGTCTGCTAGATCAACATGGTATAGATGAGGAAGTTCCTGTTACTGTGTCTGCTAGATCAACATGGTATAGATGAGGGAGTTCCTGTTACTGTGTCTGCTAGATCAACATGGTATAGATGAGGAAGTTCCTGTACTGTCTGTTACTGTGTCTGCTAGTTCAACATGGTATAGATGAGGAGGTTCCTGTTACTGTCTTTTACTGTGTCTGCTAGATCAACATGGTATAGATGAGGAAGTTCCTGTTACTGTGTCTGCTAGATCAACACGGTATAGATGAGGAAGTTCCTGTTACTGTCTCTGCTAGATCAACATAGTATAGATGAGGAAGTTCCTGTTACTGTGTCTGCTAGATCAACATGGTATAGATGAGGAAGTTCCTGTTACTGTCTGTTACTGTGTCTGCTAGATCAACATGGTATAGATGAGGAAGTTCCTGTTACTGTGTCTGCTAGATCAACATGGTATAGATGAGGAAGTTCCTGTTACTGTGTCTGCTAGATCAACATAGTATAGATGAGGAAGGTCCTGTTACTGTCTGTTACTGTGTCTGCTAGATCAACATGGTATAGATGAGGAAGTTCCTGTTACTGTGTCTGCTAGATCAACACGGTATAGATGAGGAAGGTCATGTTACTGTCTGTTACTGTGTCTGCTAGATCAACATGGTATAGATGAGGAAGTTCCTGTTACTGTGTCTGCTAGATCAACACGGTATAGATGAGGAAGTTCCTGTTACTGTGTCTGCTAGATCAACATAGTATAGATGAGGAAGTTCCTGTTACTGTGTCTGCTAGATCAACATGGTATAGATGAGGGAGTTCCTGTTACTGTGTCTGCTAGATCAACTTGGTATAGATGAGGAAGTTCCTGTGACTGTCTGTTACTGTGTCTGCTAGTTCAACATGGTATAGATGAGGAGGTTCCTGTTACTGTCTTTTACTGTGTCTGCTAGATCAACATGGTATAGATGAGGAAGTTCCTGTTACTGTGTCTGCTAGATCAACACGGTATAGATGAGGAAGTTCCTGTTACTGTCTCTGCTAGATCAACATAGTATAGATGAGGAAGTTCCTGTTACTGTGTCTGCTAGATCAACTTGGTATTGATGAGGAAGTTCCTGTTACTGTCTGTTACTGTGTCTGCTAGATCAACATAGTACAGATGAGGAAGTTCCTGTTACTGTGTCTGCTAGATCAACATATTATAGATGAGGAAGTTCCTGTTACTGTGTCTGCTAGATCAACATGGTATAGATGAGGAAGTTCCTGTTACTGTGTCTGCTAGATCAACATGGTATAGATGAGGAAGTTCCTGTTACTGTGTCTGCTAGATCAACATGGTATAGATGAGGAAGTTCCTGTTACTGTCTGTTACTGTGTCTGCTAGATCAACATGGTATAGATGAGGAAGTTCCTGTTACTGTGTCTGCAGATCAACACGGTATAGATGAGGAAGTTCCTGTTACCGTGTCTGCTAGATCAACATAGTATAGATGAGGAAGTTCCTGTTACTGTGTCTGCTAGATCAACATGGTATAGATGAGGAAGTTCCTGTTACTGTGTCTGCTAGATCAACACGGTATAGATGAGGAAGTTCCTGTTACTGTGTCTGCTAGATCAACATAGTATAGATGAGGAAGTTCCTGTTACTGTGTCTGCTAGATCAACATGGTATAGATGAGGGAGTTCCTGTTACTGTGTCTGCTAGATCAACTTGGTATAGATGAGGAAGTTCCTGTTACTGTCTGTTACTGTGTCTGCTAGTTCAACATGGTATAGATGAGGAGGTTCCTGTTACTGTCTGTTACTGTGTCTGCTAGATCAACATGGCATAGATGAGGAAGTTCCTGTTACTGTGTCTGCTAGATCAACACGGTATAGATGAGGAAGTTCCTGTTACTGTGTCTGCTAGATCAACATAGTATAGATGAGGAAGTTCCTGTTACTTTGTCTGCTAGATCAACTTGGTATTGATGAGGAAGTTCCTGTTACTGTCTGTTACTGTGTCTGCTAGATCAACACGGTATAGATGAGGAAGTTCCTGTTACTGTCTGTTACTGTGTCTGCTAGATCAACATGGTATAGATGAGGAAGTTCCTGTTACTGTGTCTGCTAGATCAACACGGTATAGATGAGGAAGGTCCTGTTACTGTCTGTTACTATGTCTGCTAGATCAACATGGTATAGATGAGGAAGGTCCTGTTACTGTGTCTGCTAGATCAACTTGGTATAGATGAGGAAGTTCCTGTTACTGTCTGTTACTGTGTCTGCTAGATCAACATGGTATAGATGAGGAAGTTCCTGTTACTGTGTCTGCTAGATCAACATAGTACAGATGAGGAAGTTCCTGTTACTGTGTCTGCTAGATCAACATAGTATAGATGAGGAAGTTCCTGTTACTGTGTCTGCTAGATCAACACGGTATAGATGAGGAAGTTCCTGTTACTGTGTCTGCTAGATCAACATGGTATAGATGAGGAAGTTCCTGTTACTGTGTCTGCTAGATCAACATGGTATAGATGAGGAAGTTCCTGTTACTGTGTCTGCTAGATCAACATGGTATAGATGAGGAAGTTCCTGTTACTGTCTGTTACTGTGTCTGCTAGATCAACATGGTATAGATGAGGAAGTTCCTGTTACTGTGTCTGCTAGATCAACATAGTATAGATGAGGAAGTTCCTGTTACTGTCTGTTACTGTGTCTGCTAGATCACCATGGTATAGATGAGGAAGTTCCTGTTACTGTGTCTGCTAGATCAACACGGTATAGATGAGGAAGGTCCTGTTACTGTCTGTTACTATGTCTGCTAGATCAACATGGTATAGATGAGGAAGTTCCTGTTACTGTGTCTGCTAGATCAACACGGTATAGATGAGGAAGTTCCTGTTACTGTCTGTTACTGTGTCTGCTAGATCAACATGGTATAGATGAGGAAGTTCCTGTTACTGTGTCTGCTAGATCAACATAGTACAGATGAGGAAGTTCCTGTTACTGTGTCTGCAAGATCAACATAGTATAGATGAGGAAGTTCCTGTTACTGTGTCTGCGAAATAAACATTGTATACATGAGGAAGTTCCTGTTACTGTGTCTGCTAGATCAACAAAGTACAGATGAGGAAGTTCCTGTTACTGTGTCTGCAAGATCAACATAGTATAGATGAGGAAGTTCCTGTTACTGTGTCTGCTAGATCAACATGGTATAGATGACGAAGTTCCTGTTACCGTGTCTGCTAGATCAACACGGTATAGATGAGGAAGTTCCTGTTAATGTGTCTGCTAGATCAACATGGTATAGATGAGGAAGTTCTTGTTACTGTGTCTGCTAGATCAACATGGTATAGATGAGGAAGTTCCTGTTACTGTCTGTTACTGTGTCTGCTAGATCAACATGGTATAGATGAGGAAGGTCCTGTTACTGTGTCTGCTAGATCAACATGGTATAGATGAGGAAGTTCCTGTTACTGTCTGTTACTGTGTCTGCTAGATCAACATGGTATAGATGAGGAAGTTCCTGTTACTGTGTCTGCTAGATCAACACGGTATAGATGAGGAAGTTCCTGTTACTGTGTCTGCTAGATCAACATGGTATAGATGAGGAAGTTCCTGTTACTGTGTCTGCTAGATCAACATAGTATAGATGAGGAAGTTCCTGTTACTGTCTGTTACTGTGTCTGCTAGATCAACATGGTATAGATGAGGAAGTTCCTGTTACTGTGTCTGCTAGATCAACACGGTATAGATGAGGAAGGTCATGTTACTGTCTGTTACTATGTCTGCTAGATCAACATGGTATAGATGAGGAAGTTCCTGTTACTGTGTCTGCTAGATCAACACGGTATAGATGAGGAAGTTCCTGTTACTGTGTCTGCTAGATCAACATAGTATAGATGAGGAAGTTCCTGTTACTGTGTCTGCTAGATCAACATGGTATAGATGAGGGAGTTCCTGTTACTGTGTCTGCTAGATCAACTTGGTATAGATGAGGAAGTTCCTGGTACTGTCTGTTACTGTGTCTGCTAGATCAACATGGTATAGATGAGGAGGTTCCTGTTACTGTCTGTTACTGTGTCTGCTAGATCAACATGGTATAGATGAGGAAGTTCCTGTTACTGTGTCTGCTAGATCAACACGGTATAGATGAGGAAGTTCCTGTTACTGTGTCTGCTAGATCAACATAGTATAGATGAGGAAGTTCCTGTTACTGTGTCTGCTAGATCAACTTGGTATTGATGAGGAAGTTCCTGTTACTGTCTGTTACTGTGTCTGCTAGATCAACATGGTATAGATGAGGAAGTACATGTTACTCTGTCTGTTACTGTGTCTGCCAGATCAACACAGTATAGATGAGGAAGTTCCTGTTACTGTCTGTTACTGTGTCTGCTAGATCAACATGGTATAGATGAGGAAGTTCCTGTTACTGTGTCTGCTAGATCAACACGGTATAGATGAGGAAGGTCCTGTTACTGTCGTAATGTCTGCTAGATCAACATGGTATAGATGAGGAAGTTCCTGTTACTGTGTCTGCTAGATCAACATGGTATAGATGAGGAAGTTCCTGTTACTGTCTATTACTGTGTCTGCTAGATCAACACGGTATAGATGAGGAAGTTCCTGTTACTGTGTCTGCTAGATCAACACAGTATAGATGAGGAAGTTCCTGTTACTGTCTGTTACTGTGTCTGCTAGATCAACATGGTATAGATGAGGAAGTTCCTGTTACTGTGTCTGCTAGATCAACACGGTATAGATGAGGAAGGTCCTGTTACTGTCTGTTACTATGTCTGCTAGATCAACATGGTATAGATGAGGAAGGTCCTGTTACTGTGTCTGCTAGATCAACACGGTATAGATGAGGAAGTTCCTGTTACTGTCTGTTACTGTGTCTGCTAGATCAACATGGTATAGATGAGGAAGTTCCTGTTACTGTGTCTGCTAGATCAACACGGTATAGATGTGGAAGTTCCTGTTACTGTCTGTTACTGTGTCTGCTAGATCAACATGGTATAGATGAGGAAGTTCCTGTTACTGTGTCTGCTAGATCAACATAGTATAGATGAGGAAGTTCCTGTTACTGTCTGTTACTGTGTCTGCTAGATCAACATGGTATAGATGAGGAAGTTCCTGTTTCTGTGTCTGCTAGATCAACATGGTATAGATGAGGAAGTTCCTGTTACTGTGTCTGCTAGATCAACATAGTATAGATGAGGAAGGTCCTGTTACTGTCTGTTACTGTGTCTGCTAGATCAACATGGTATAGATGAGGAAGTTCCTGTTACTGTGTCTGCTAGATCAACACGGTATAGATGAGGAAGGTCATGTTACTGTCTGTTACTATGTCTGCTAGATCAACATGGTATAGATGAGGAAGTTCCTGTTACTGTGTCTGCTAGATCAACACGGTATAGATGAGGAAGTTCCTGTTACTGTGTCTGCTAGATCAACATAGTATAGATGAGGAAGTTCCTGTTACTGTGTCTGCTAGATCAACATGGTATAGATGAGGGAGTTCCTGTTACTGTGTCTGCTAGATCAACTTGGTATAGATGAGGAAGTTCCTGTGACTGTCTGTTACTGTGTCTGCTAGTTCAACATGGTATAGATGAGGAGGTTCCTGTTACTGTCTTTTACTGTGTCTGCTAGATCAACATGGTATAGATGAGGAAGTTCCTGTTACTGTGTCTGCTAGATCAACACGGTATAGATGAGGAAGTTCCTGTTACTGTCTCTGCTAGATCAACATAGTATAGATGAGGAAGTTCCTGTTACTGTGTCTGCTAGATCAACTTGGTATTGATGAGGAAGTTCCTGTTACTGTCTGTTACTGTGTCTGCTAGATCAACATAGTACAGATGAGGAAGTTCCTGTTACTGTGTCTGCTAGATCAACATATTATAGATGAGGAAGTTCCTGTTACTGTGTCTGCTAGATCAACATGGTATAGATGAGGAAGTTCCTGTTACTGTGTCTGCTAGATCAACATGGTATAGATGAGGAAGTTCCTGTTACTGTGTCTGCTAGATCAACATGGTATAGATGAGGAAGTTCCTGTTACTGTCTGTTACTGTGTCTGCTAGATCAACATGGTATAGATGAGGAAGTTCCTGTTACTGTGTCTGCAGATCAACACGGTATAGATGAGGAAGTTCCTGTTACCGTGTCTGCTAGATCAACATAGTATAGATGAGGAAGTTCCTGTTACTGTGTCTGCTAGATCAACATGGTATAGATGAGGAAGTTCCTGTTACTGTGTCTGCTAGATCAACACGGTATAGAT